>NC_047659.1:31813920-32120170 GCF_011762505.2 Arvicanthis niloticus | reverse complement strand
TATGTCTCTTAAAATTTCCAGAACCAGACTTCCAAATGAAGACTATTATTTTCAATATTGGATTGTTTTCTAGACCAGTCCATGATTGAGTCTGAATACCTGGTCACATTTAATACTGATGCAAGAGGCATTATAACTTCTCTTTTTGATTCTCTGTTCCACAAGGTCTAAGAACTTGAGGCAAGGCAGCTTGTCCCATCAAGGGTATATGTAAGCAATGGTAGGTTGGGAACATATGTCCAATAGAGCTTTCCAGTCACCATTGTCAGGGCACTCAGAAATTTCACAGGTCAGCATCATTTTTTGTCCTGGCATCAGCATGTCTTACCCGTCACTCTGGAGGCCACAATGCTCCTTCAGCATCCTGCAGAAAAAACACAAACATGCCCTCTTCCCCATAATTAATACCTGATCAGGATCATGCCTTATGCCAGTAAGTGGATCCTTCCCTTTTACCTATGTATAAGTACGCCTTGTTATAGAGCACCATAGACACTCAGCAGAAAGCTCCTTAGTATCCAATTAAAAAAAAAAAACTTTAAAATAAAAAGTGAAAATAATACAATTTAAATAAATTTGTGGAGTACAGTGATATATCTTCCCCCCTTTTTTTTATTTTATGAAGATATTATTCTAAAGTTCCATGGGCCTGTTGTCTCTTGTCCTTGACAATTATAAGGAATCCCTGTAATATGGGTAATGTTAAATTGTTGCTAAAGAGTCTCAAATGTTCGACTACCATAGCCAGTTCCATTATTTGTTTGTTTGTTTTTTGTTTGTTTGTGTGTTTTTATTATTGGGTACTGTATTTATCTACATTTCAGATGTTAGCCCTTCCTCCAATCCCTACCCCCAGAAACCCCTCAACCCATCCTCTATCTATATCTATGTAGGTGTGTCCCCACCCACCTACCCACTCTCACCTCCCCTTCCCCGAATTTCCCCTCAATGGGGCAACCAGCCTTCAAGGGACCAAGGTCCTCCTCTCCCACTGATGCCAGACAAGTCCATCCTCCTCTACAAATACAGCTAGAGACATGGGTCCCTCCATGTGTGTTCCCAGGTCAGCTGTTTAGACCTAGGGAGCTGGTATTGGTTGGTATTGTCCCTCTCCCCATGGGGACACAAGACCCTTCAACTCCTTCAGTCTTCTCTCTAACTCCTCCACTGGGAACCCTGTGGTCAGTTTGATAGTTAGCTTTGAGCATCTGCCTCTGTATATGTCATTAAATATAGTATTTTACTTTTCATATGAGTAATTCTTTTTAAAATTTCATTTTTGGGGATCTGTGCTACTTATTGAGTGGAGTCATATACAAGACTTTGTAGATCTATCCTATGATTCAAAAATTCTTTTTATTTCTCATAGCATCTAAACAAGTTCTACTTGTCAAAACTTTCCCAGTTAGTCTTGTAAAACATACATAACAATTTTAAAATTAAAATAAAATTATTTTTTATCTTTTGTGAATATGCAAAGCACCATTTTGTCACGGGATAAACCAAAGCCAGAAAGACATATTTGCCCTTCATATATTTCTCAGGAAATGGTATATATTTTAATATTATATATAACCTTTAATTATAATATATTTGAAAAGTATATATGCATACTTATAATATACGTGTAGTAAATACTTAAAAGTGGCTACCCAAATACATAACTAAGTGGGTTGTTAGGTTGATGTGTGTCCCGGACCAGTTGTTGGGTTAAAGTTTGTCCTGCATCTGGCCCACAATGGAGCTAGGGTCACTGCTCAGAGAGGCAGGAGGCAGGAAGTTTGATTGTAATCTCCCCAAACCAGTGCTGGATGGTTGTAGGGTTATCTGAAGTCGCTGGACCACACTCTGTGTGGGGTAGTGCAGTCGGAGGTTCCAGAGGACTACCAGAGTTAGCTGGGGGTTCCTCTGGCCAAAAGACAGCTGAAGGCCAGCTGGTTTTCAGGTTCTTGGTCCTCCAGGCACCGCTAGAACCTCAAAAAAGCCTAGAATGGAGTGAAGGCCACTGGTTGTAGGAGAGAAAAAGAGGAAGCTCCTTTTCTGTGTATTGTGGGGATGAGAGTTGTTGGCTTGGTCTCAGTGGTCAGTTTGCTTGGGTTGGTGGTTGCTGTGGCTGGGAATGCAGAGAGGTCTTCTGGGGGGGATTAGATAGCAGTTCTGTAGACAAAGGTCTGCTCCATTGTTTCTCACAGTGGATCTCTATGAAGAAACAGTCCATGGGTTATTTGTTTTGTTTTGTTTTTGTTTTGTTTTGTTTTTTAATTGAATATTTTATTTATTTACATTTCAGATTTTATCCCCTTCCCCATCCCGCCCTAAGCACCCGCTATCCCATCTCCCTTCCTGCTGCTTTTATTAGGGTATGCCCCCCCACCCACCCATCCACCCACTCCCACTGTCCATGGTTTTAAGATATTTGTTGTCATGGCGGAAAGTAGATGAAAAAACTCCAAGTTTCTCAGCGTAGGCATGAGGTTAAATATCTTTTGCAGGGAGGAGTGTTTGGGATGGAATGCTTAATTGGCTATGCCCCTCTGGCCTTTAGGTACCTCATTAATATGGAGATCTGTCTTGAGGCTCTGAGGCCTGTAGTTGCACCCTCAACCTGTGAAGGGGCTAGGAGAGGCGTTGCCCTACTTGGCTAAAGGACCCAAATCTATGGAGGGCTGTGGTCTCATGTCAGGAGCCTGGAGCCTGGAGTCTGAGAGCTTGGCGAAACACATGCTGCCCCTTAGGATCATCTGGGGTCTCCAGCAATGTCTAGCCTGTGCTCGACCAGAAATGAGGCTGCCTTTCACAGTCTGACAGTGGGTAAGTTATGAGCTTTGTTTTTGTAAGCACATCTTTCTTATAGTTTTAAAGAAAGGTGGGAACAAGTGTTTAATCTGCTTCAGTCATGGTATAATCATGAAAATGTTATATTGGAAAAACCGGATCACAACTGTTATGTGTGACTTGTGCAAACAGGACACCAGCTAAACATGCACAACCATATCCACATTAGTTATTTTCAAGTTGGCTTTGACTACATATGACAGTGGTACTCAACATTCCTAATGCTGTGATACTTTAATACAGTTCTTCATGTTTTTGTGATATAAACCAAAAATTGTTATTATTGCTACTTCATGATCTTAATTTTGCTAATGTAATGAATTGTAATGTATGTTTCTGAGGCTTCTGATGTTCAACATCAAAAGCAGATCCATTAACCTACAGGTTGAGAACCACTGATCTATGTATACATATTAAACTTATTATGTAATACTGCTTTATTCACTTTATTTATTTACTTTACATCACAATAGCAGACTCTCCTTCTTCTCTTCCCAGGACTGCTTTCACATATTCCTCCCCCATTACCCTTATTTTTTCTCAAAGAATGGGAAGCCCCCGTGGGTACCAACCTGCAATGGCACATTAAAACACATTAGAAGCACAGCATCTCCCACTGAGACCAGACAAGTCAGCTCAAATAGTTCAAGAGAATCCCAAACCAGACCAGAGAGTCAGAGACAATCATACTCCAATTGTTAAGAGACCTACATGAAGATCTGCTGCACATGTGTGGGGAGCCTTGGTCCAATTCATGCATGCTCTTTTATTGGTGGTTTAGTCTCTGTGAGACTCCATGGGCCCAGGTTAGGTGATTCTATAGATCTTCTCATGGTGTCTTTCATCTGGCTTCCCCAATCTGTTCCCCTACTTCTCCCCAAGACTTCATAAAACTGATTAATGTTTGGTTTTGGGTCCGTGCATCTGTTTCCACCTGAAGCTTCTCAGAGGACAGTTATACTAGGCTCCTGTCTGGTATTAATCATACCAGAGTATGATTAATAGTGTCAGGGCCTGGCTCACTCCCACGAGTGAGTTTCAAGTTGGGCAAGTCATTGGTTGGCTATTTCCTCAATCTCTGTCCCATCTTTATCCCTGCACATTTTATAGGAAGGATTCATTTTGTGTCAAAGGTTTTCTGGGTAGATTGTGTCCTCTTCTTTTCACTTGAAGTTCTGCTTGGCAACAGGAGGTGGCTACTTTAATCTTCATATTCCCAGATGCTAGGAATCTCAGCTAGGGTAACCCCCCTAGACTTTTTGGAGGCTACTTAGTCCCAGGTCTCCTCATCACAGAGACTTCTCCCTCCTCTTCCAATACACAATTCCCATCTCCTTCTTCCTACCAGTTCCCTCCTTTCATCCACCTCCAATGTCTATTTATTTCCCCTTCGAAGTAAGAATCAAGCATCCACCCTAGGGGTCTTTTTTCAATTTTGCTTCTTTGGGTCTGTAGATTGTAGCATGGTTATCCTGTATTTTATGGGTAATAAAGAACATGTATAATTGACTACATACTATGCATGTCTTTCTGGGTCTGAGTTACCTCCCTTAGGATGATAGTTTCTAGTTCCATCCATTTGCATACAAAGTTCATGATGTGTTGGTTTTTAATAGCTGCTTAGTACTTCCTTGTGTAAATGACCACATCTTATGTCCATTCTTTGTTTGAGAAACATTTAGAATGTTTCCAGTTTCTGGATTTTACAAATAAAGCTACTATGAACATAGATAAACAAGTGTCTGTGTTGTATTGTGGAGCATCTTTTCAGTATATGTCCAGGAATGGTATAGCTGAAAGTAGAAATATTCCCAATTTTATAAAACTGCAAGAACGACTTCCAAAATGACTGTACAAGTTTTACTCCTAGCAGCAAAGTGGTAGTGTTGCCCATGATCCACATACTCTACAGCATGTGCTGTTACTTGTGTTTTTTTTTTTTTTCATCTTAGCCATTCTCAAAGGTTTAAGATGGAACCTCAGAGTCCTTTTGATCTATATTTCCCTGATGACTAAAAATGTTGAACATTTTCTTTAAGTGCTTCTTGGTCATTAGAGAGTCCTCTCTTTGGAATTCTTTGTTTAGTTCTGTACCTCATTGTTAAAACTTGTTATGTGGTGTGTTGGTGTCTAATTTCTTCAGTTCTTTATATATTTTGGATATTAGTTCTCTGTTGGATACAAAGTTGGAGAAGATATTTTCCCATTCTGAAGGCTGCTGTTTTGTCTTATTTTCAGTGCCCTTTGTCTAAAAAAAGCTTTTCAGTTTTATGAGGTCCATATATTAATTGTTGATCTCAGTGCCTGAGCTGTTGCTGTTCTGTTGAGAAATTTGTCTCCTGTGCATATGTGTTCATGGAAGTCCTCCACTTCTATTAGATCTAGTGTTTCTGGTTTTATGTTGAGGTCCTTGATCCACTTGAACTTGAATTTTGTGCAGGATGATTTAATGGTATATTTGCATGTGTCTATATGCAGACATCCAGGTAGACCAGTACCATTTGTTGAAAATGCTTTTTTGACCATTGTATTGGTTTTGCTTCTTTGTCAAAAATCAAATTTTCATATGTATGTCATTGTGCTTCTGGGGGTTTGATTCTATTCCTCTGATTACCCCACCTGTTTTTATGCCAGTGCTGCACAGATTTGTTACTACTGCTTTGAAGTATAGCTTGAAATCAGGTTAAAGTTACACCAGATATTTTACATTGTTTGTAGCTATTGTAAAAGGTGTTGTTTCCCTAATTACATTCTCAACCTCTTTATCATTTATATATAAGAGGGCTAGAAATTTTTTGAGTTAATTTTACTGTCCAGCCACTTTTCCAAAGATATCTACCAACCTCTGTAGGAATTCTGGGGTAGAGCTTTGGGGTCCTGCATATATACTATCACATCATCTGATTCTCTTGATTTAATTAATATTTGCTATTGGCATGCTGCATATTAAATTTACTGTGTTTAAGTATGTTACTTTTATTCCTGATTTCTGCAAGACTATTGACATGAAGGGGTATAGGATTTCTCAAAGGTTTTATCAACATCCATTGAGATGATCATGTGATTTTTTTCTTTTTCTTTTAGTTTGTTTATATTTTTCATTACACTGATAGTTTCTCATATATCGAACCATCCCTGCATCCCTGTAATGATGCATACTTAATAATGGTGTATGACGTTTCTTGATGTGTTCCTGTAATTCAATATGCAAATATTTTATTGAGTATTTTTGCATCAATATTCATAAGGGAAATTAGTCTGAAATTCTCCTTATCTGTTGAGTGTCCATATAGTTTATGTATCAGGGTTACTGTGACCTTAAAAAGAAAAAAAATGTTCCTTCTACTTCTATTTTGTCTAATACTTTGCAGAATATTTGCATTACTTCATTTTTCAAACTCCGCTATGACTGCACTAAAACTATTTGGCCCAGTGCTCTTTCTGATTGGGAGACTCTCAATAACTTCTTTCAATGAATGCTTCCAATTCCTTAGACGTTATAGTACTATTTAAATTGTTTACCTGATCTTGATTTAACTTTGGTTTGTGGCATCTATCAAGAAAACCATCCATTTCATTTAGATTTTTCAGTTTTGTCAGTTATAGGATTTTGAAATAATATGTTTTAGCAGTTGTCAATTATATCTACTTAATTTATCCCAGTAGTGGCTGCACTCTGTGCAACCTGCCAAAACAATGTTCTAAGTTACTGAATGAAATATACATACATATAACTTTTATATTTTGATATGCCTAAAACAGGTCAATGACTGGGCCACTTTCTGACATCCACATGGCCTCCCTCTGACATTCCCAAGGTATTGCTTACAAAAATCTACATTTCATCTTTCTTGGACTAGACCCAGTTGGGGGCCCTCTTGGTGCCACACTTCTCCAGCTCCTACATGGAGGCTATGCTCTTTGCTCTCAACCTTCTCAGGCACAGTTTCTCCTCTTCTCTACCTTCTTCCAACATGGCAGATCTTCTTCTTTCTTCCTATCTGTCTGTAGCCTGGGAAAACTATAAGTCCCACCTCGGTCTACACTGCCAAGTCATTGGCTCTTTGCATCTTTATTTACCAATCAGAACCAACTTGGGAGCAGGGTCCCACAGTATTTTATGTAGGGGAACACTGCAAACAGGTTTTTGAGAAACATAATTAGCAGAGAATACAAGCAGCTACAATATGTAATAACATGTTGAATTTGCTCAGTGTCTGTGGCTATGTCTCACTTTTCTGATTTTGTTAATTTAAATACTGTTTCTCTGCCATTTTAGTTAGTTTTTGGTTGCATTGATTCATTGTATTGATCTCTCTTTTTTTGTAATTTATAGATTTAAGCTGTGAGCTTGATAATTTCTGTTGTCTATTCCTCTTTGGCGCATTTGCTTCTTGTTGTTACAGAGTTTTCATGTGTGCTTTTAAATTGCTAGTATGAGATGTCTCAAATTCTTTATCAAGGCACTTAATGCTAAGAGATTTCATCTTAGCACTGCTCTCATTGTGCCCCAAAAGTTTGGGTATATTGGGCCTTCATTTTTATTGACTTCTAGAAAGTCCTTAATTTCTTTTTTATATCTTTCTTGACTTGGCGGTCATTCAGTAGAGTTGTTCAGCTTCCATGACTATGTAGAGTTTCTGTGTTTTTTGAATTCTAGCATAAATCCATGGTGATCTGACAAGATACATGGGGTTATCTCAGTTTTGTTGTATCTCTTGAGGTTTGGTTTGTGGCCAAGTATATGGTCGATTTTGGAGAAGGTTTTAGAGGTGCTGAGTAGAAGGTTTATTCTGTTGTGTTTAGGTAAAATTTTCTGTAAATATCTGTTAGGGCTATTTGAAGCATAACCTCTGTTAGTGTCATTATTTCTTGATTTAGTTTCTGTATCAATGACCTGGTGTGATTCTATTGGTGAGAGTAGGGTTCAATGTGTGATTTTAGCTTTAGTAATATTTCTTTTATGCATGTGGGTGCCTTGAATTTGGGACATAGATGTTCAGAGTTGAGATATCATCTCAGTGCATTTTTCACTTGACTATGACTATGAAGTATCCTTCATAATGACTATGAAGTATCCTTCCCCATTTTTTTGATTAATTTTTGTTGAAAATCTACTTTATTAGATATTAGAGTAACTACTCCATATTGCTTCTTAGGTCTGTTTGCTTGAACAACCTTTTCCCAGCCATTTACTCTGAGGTAATATCTATCTTTGTAGATGAGATTTGTTTCTTATAGTAGTAGAATAATAGATCCTGTTTTCATATACATTCTGTTAGCCCTTGTTTTATTTATTATTTCTATTTCCTTTTTTAGGTCCTGAACAATTTTATTCATTGCCTTATCCTCTTTGATTGCATTTTCCTGTATTTCTTTAAGGGATTTATTCATTTCCTCTTTTGAGGCATCTATCATCTTTATAAGATTAGATTTAAGGTCATCTTCTTGTGCTTTAGCTATTTTAGAATAGCCAAGGCTTTTTGTAGTAGGATAGCTGGCCTCCATTGGTGTCATATTGTTGAGGCTTCTTGTTGATTTTGTACATTGGTCTTTAGCCATGTGTTTGTGGGTGTTATTAGCTGGATATTTTTGATCCAAGATGCCTTGAGGAGGCAGGAAATGACATGGGCTCTGACAATAAAATTCAGGAAACAGCTTGATGTTTACATCTGCTGGCAATGTCCAGGTAGACTTGAATGTGCCTTGGGCCCCCAGACCACCCCAAGAAGGCAGGGTGGACCATGGGCCCAACAGTGGAGGTTAGGGGACAGAACAAAGCTCACCTCTGCTGGCTGTGTCCCAGGTGGACTCAGCATTCAGGGAATAATATAATACTTTTAAGTTCATGTATATACATGTACAACATATATATATATATATATATATATATATATATATATATATATGTTGTACATATATATATGTTTGTGTGTTTACATATATATGTATATACATATTATTGGATATATAATTAATACACACCTATGCATTCATATATACATAGCATACATACATGTATCCATATATGAGACCAGGGAAAATATTAATTAAAAAGATTCAGGTGTAGGCACTTAAATGCCTTAGAAGACAAGAAAAAATGAATAAGTCAGTTAAAAGAACAACATCCTTGATGTATATAAACAGTGTTTTTCTAAAATGGCCAAAATATTGGCCTCATAGAAGCAATAGAATCTCAATAGGGGATTTTGAAATACCAAACTAAGTAAATTAACATGTTTTGGCAACTGCTAGCTTCACACTGAGATTTTTTTAAAACCTTAATCTTCTCCTAACCTGAACAATTTTGCCATTTTTTTATTCCAATAAATTTCCTGACACCGTGATAGCCTTATTTTCTGCAAGTGGAAAGCAATGAGTCCAGCTGCCCCTGGACAGAAACGTCTAAAATTGTGACATGCATTTAGTCCATCCTCATTTATTGTGATCATATTATAAAGAACTAACAACCAAGAGGCTCTCAGGTAAACACAAATGTTGACTTTTACTCTGCATTTATAAGAACTTCATCCAAGTAAATGCTAGTGATATGTGAGCTTATTCAATGTATTGAAAGAATCAGTTGTGATCATTCACATGAAAAAAAAAATGTAGACTGAGAAATTATTCACCAAATGATAGCTATTATCTACAAATGCCCAAGGAACTGCTCTCATAAAACTAACATGGCCCCATGATGTGATTTTCCCACATAGACATAGTACTATTCTGTAATAAGTGCATGTTTTAAATCATTCTTTAAGAAAAATAGTTAACACTAGGAACTACATATTAACATTTCTAAATGTTACTAATTATAGGCAATTTAAATTGTCACTTTCTGCCCCATGTGGTAGAGATTATTGCTTGCTTACCTAAAGCCTGTTCCTAGCACTCACCCTAATTAGTTAATATTTCATGTTTCTATCAACACCCTTTTGTGACTTAAAAGTTGTTGTGATCATTTTTAGCTTTAGTGTAGGGACTGTTTATTAAGTCCGCATTAGTCAAGGTGTGGTACTCCTACACTCCATGACAATGACCATGATGCTGAAGAGACTATTATTTGAGTAAATGTGAGGAGTTTTTTCTGTCTCTCTTTTCATGCATGCAACTGTAATTGCTTCTACCAAGTATTTTATGTTAATATTGGAAGCTGTAAATAACTTAAATTTGAGAAATTTTCAAGTTATTCTGACCATAATGGGAAAGCTGGTCATAGATTCTGTCCCATTTTGAGTAAGTTCTTGTTATGATTGTGCTGTGATAAATCTGTGTTGTCATTTTTAATTGTATCTAAGAATCTCTCATTTAACAAAACCATATTGTGAATTTACTTTTTTCTGATTGTTAATTAACTTACAAAACAGAATATTTCAATACATCTTTTCTTGTGTGATGTTTTTCTTGATCCTCATGTCTCTTTGGTTGATTTCTTATGTATCTGTGATCCTACTTACTCTCCATGATACTGTATTTATCACAGAATTTGTGATTGAACATTAAATTGTTTTTTCTAGATAGCTTTATATATAAATAGATATCAAACTTTACTAAATCCACAGTCTACAATTAAAATTCTATCTTCACTTATATTATCCTTTGACTGCATTTTGCTTCATACAATTTGAAACTTAGAAGTTTCCTTTTCAACTTTCCAAACATCATCTAATCAATAGTACATACTTTTTTTTAATCTCTAAGAAAACATCAGGAAGTCATTTTCTATTGCCCTGTAATGTGTAACTCTGTATTACTAACCATGCAGTGTTACAATAGCTCAGCCTAGAGATCCCCATCCTGTTTCTATCATTTCTTTATTATGCAACTCTCTGAGTCACCATTCTAAATCAATATGTACACTACCTCTTTCCTTCTGGATAATCAAAATGCTCAGCTTGCCTTTGTAAATTTTATGACTGCATCTTGCTCCATCTCTATGCTAAGTTTGATTTTCGTTCTGCTGCCGTTCTTGATGATTTTAATGCCTAGCACTTTGTATTTTTTTCAAGTAAATATGCTAATCTCAGTTTTAAAATTATGTGTCATTTTCTTCTTCTCAAAGATCTTAACAGGTATTTATTATCCTATGTGCTGGCCAGATAAATATCTGCTCTGAAAACTTCTGTTTAATACAGCTTCAAGGTGTAGGCAGAATTATTGTCCTCTTAAACTATGTTCAAATTGTTTCCATAACTTCCAAGCATTCCAATCTTAAATATCTATGGTTTCAGAGTTAAGAAATTTTCTTAACCATAAATGCTTAGGAAAGGATAGAACACAAGTTTCACCTATCTGTCTCAGAACAATTCATATAGTGTCTGGAGATGGTGCTTTAGTTAGGATTGGTGAAACAAGAAAGAGCTACAGGATATCTTGAGGTTTACCACTCTGAGAGATGGATGGTCTTCTCTAACATATTTAGATTTAGATTAGTTTGTGCTAACTAACAGTCTACCATCTAATGATTCCATTCACCCTCAAGATTACCAAGGGCAACTAACTTGAATCTCCTTTCCCAGCCAAAACGTTTAGACTACTCCAAAGCTTTAAAAAAAAAAGTCATAAATTCACTTCTAATAAACAGCCAATTACACCCCAAAGTCAAAAATTATATTTTATACATGAAATGTAATAAGGACTGAAGTGAAACCAATAAAGACACTAAAGTGATATGTGTTCTTGCCTCTGTTGCAGCTGCATTGGGAACATGAGTTTCTACTCAATATAAAATCCATTTCTTCTTTAATTTTTTTGAAAACATTTTCTGTGTCTTTGAACTGGGATTCTTTTCTTTCCTCTATTCCTATTATCCTTTTTTAAAAAAAATTGTTTTGTTTTTGTTTTAATTAATTATTCTTTTATGTATGTATGTATGTATGTATGTATGTATGTATGTATGTAGTATTTGTTTATTCACTTTACAACCTAATATCAGCCCTTCCTCTCCTCCCAGTACAACCTCCCACAAGTTCTCCCCCTATCCTCCCTTCCCCTTTTCTTTTGAGAAACTCTCAGTGATTCCCTCACCTATGAACCCAACTCCTCATCCACCACCCTCACCCCTATTCCATATCTTCCCACCTCTCCCAATGGCACATATCAAGTTGCTGCAAGACTACGTGCATCCTCTTAGACTGAGGCCAGACAAAGTGGCCAATTTAGGGACATGGGATCCACAGGCAAGCAGGCAACAGGCTCAGAGACAGTCCCTGCTCCAGTTGTTGGGGGACCCCAATGAAGACCAAGCTACTCATCTGCTATTTATGTGCAGTGAACCTAGGTCTAGCTCATGCTCACTCTTTGGTTGGTAATTCAGTCTCTGAGAAAGAGTATAGGTTACTTGACTTTCTTGGTCTTCCTGTAGAGTCTCTCTCCTCAGTGGATAACTCAGTCCTTCTCCCAACTCTGCCATAAGACTCCTCTAACTCTATCTAACATTTGCTTTTAAGTCTCTATATTGTTTTCTATTGGCTGCTTGATGGAGCCTCTCAGAGGACTGTTATGTTAGGTTCCTCTCTGCAATGCACAGCAGAATAACAATAATAGTGTCAGAAATTGGTTTTTGCCCAAGGGATGTGTCTCAATTTGGGCAGTTATTGGTTACCCATTCCCTCAGTCTCTGTTCTTTGTCTCTGCATGTGTTATAGGAAGGACACATCACATTTTGATTAATGGTTTGTGGGTGGGTTACTGTCCTTATCCTTTCCCTGTGAGTCCTTCCTGGCTACAGGAAATGGCCAGTTTAGGATCCATATATCTCATTGCTAAGAGTCTCAGCTAGACTCACCCACACAAACCCTCTGGGGGCTTCTCCTCATCTCAGTTTCTGGTATGTCTCTATCCTCTATGTGATCTCCCCCAAATTTCCCATGATTCCCTACCCGTCACCTCTTCCACCCAGCTCTCTCCCACTATCCAGCTCAGATATCTATTTTGTTTGCCCTTCTGAGAAAGATTCAACCATCCTTCTTTGAACCCTCCTTGTTATTTTACTTCTTTGTGTCTGTTGATTATAGCATGGTTATCCTGTACTTTCTGGTTAATATTCACCTATGAGATAATACCATGCATATCTTTTGGGGTCTAGGTTACTTCTCTTGGAATGATATTTTCTATTTTTATCTTTTTTTCTAATAAATTCATGATGAGTTTGTTTACAATGGCTGAATAGTATTCTATTGTGTAACTTTACCACATTGTCTATATTTATTCTTCAGTTGAGAGACATCTGGGTTGTTTCCAGTTTCTGGAAACTTGTTTACAAAGTTTCCTTGTGAGATAGTGGACGGTTTTGTTTTGTGTGTGTGTGTGTGTGTGTGTGTGTGTGTGTGTGTGTGTGTGCCCAGGAGGCTTATTCCTAGGTCTTGAGGTAGAACTACTATTTTTAATCTTCTGATAAACTGCCAAATTAAATTCTAAAGTGGTTGTACAAGTTTGTACTTCTACTAGCACTGGAGGAGTGTTTGTTCCCCTTGCTTCACAACCTTGTCAGCATTTGCTGTTTTTTGAGTATTTTATCTTAGTCATTCTGATGTGTGGAATCTCAGAGTCATTTTAAATTGCATTTTCTTGATGACTAAGAATGTTGAACAATTCTTTTGGTGCTTCTCACCACCTAAGATTCTTTTTTCTTTTTTCTTTTTTTTTTTTTTTTTTTTTTTTTTTTTTTTTTTTTTTTTTTTAAAGAATACTCTAACTTAACTCTGTGCCCCAATTTTTAATTGGGCTATTTGAATTATTGATGTCTAATTTCTTGTGCTCTTTTTATATATTGGATATTAGTTCTCTATCAAATATATGGTTCATGAAGATCTTTTCCCAATCTGTAGGCTGTCAGTTTGCCCTAAGGACAATGTCCTTTGACTTACAGAAATTTTCAAGTTTCAGTTTCATGGGGTCCCATTTATTAATTCCTGACCTTGGTGCCTGAGCCCCTAGTGTTCTGTTCAGGAAGTTGTCTTCTATTGAGGAGTTCATAGTCTTTCCCACTTTCTGTTCTATTAGATTTAGTGTGTCTGGTTTTGCATTGAAGGATTTGATTCATTTGTACTTGAGTTTTGTTCAGGGTTGATAAATACAGATCAATTTCCATTCTTCTACAGGCAGACATCCAGTTAGATCAGCATAATTTGGTGAAGATGCCCTCCTTTTTTATTGTATGATTTTGGCTTCTTTGTCAAAAATCAAATGTTCATAGGTGAGTGGGTTTATTTCTGGACCTTCAATTTGATTCCACTGATCACTCTGTTTTTATAACTATACCATGCAGTTTTTATTACAATTGCTCTGTAGTGCAGCTTCAAGTCAGGGATAGTTAGACCTCCAGAAGTTCTTTTATTGTTCATGATCAGTTTAGCTATCCTGTTTTTTGTTTGTTTGTTTTTCCATATTAAGTTGAGAATTCTTCATTCAAGATATGTGAAGAGCTGTGTTGGAATTTTGTTGGAAATTGCACTGAATCTGTAGATTGCTTTTGGTAGGTTGGACATTTTCACTACATTAATCCTACATGGGAGACATTTTCATCTTCTGATATCTTCCTCAATTTCTTTTTTCAGAGGCTTGAAGTTCATGTTATACAAGTATTTCACTTGATTGATTAGAGTTACACCAAGATATCTTCTATTATTCATGGCTACTATAGAGTGTTGTTTTATTATTTTTTCCTACTCCCATTTATCATTTGTATAAAGGAGGGATACTTATTTCTTTAAGTTAATTTGTTCAGTCACTTTGATGTAAGTGTTTATCAGCTGTTGTAGTTCTTTGGTAGAACTTTTGGGTTATTCACATATGCTATCATATCACCAGCAAATCCAATTCTTTCACTTCCACCTTCCCAATTTGTATCCCCTTGGTCTCAACTATAGGAGTATAGTTGTTTTATTGCTCTAGCTAGAGTTATGGGAAGTGAGGAGAGCCATGTCTTGTCTCTGATTTCAGTGTAAATGCCTTAAGTTCCTCTCCATTTAATTTTGTTGTTTGCTATTGGCTTGCTGTGAATTGTTTTTATTGTGTTTAGGTATGGACCTAGTATCCCATCTCTCCAATACTTGTACTATTACGGGGTGGTGGATTTTATCAAATGCTTTTTTGGGCATCTAATGAGATGATCTTATGGTTTTTTTTTTCTTTCATCTTCTTTATATGGTGGATTATGTTGATGGATGTTTGTATATTGAACCATTCCTCCATTCCTGGGATAAATTGTACTTGATCATAATGGATGATGTCTTTGATGTGTTCTTTGATTTGGTTTGCAAGTATTTGTTGAGTATTTTTTTACATCAGTGTTCATAAGAAAAAAAATGGTTTGAAATTCTCTTTCTTTGTTGAATCTTTTTGTAGTTTAAGCCCAGGGTGACTGTGTCATCACAGAATGAGTTTGGGAGAGTTCCTTCTGCTTCTGTTTTGTGGAATAGATTGAAGAGTATTGGCATTAATTCTGTGAAAGTCTGGTAGAATTCTACACTGAAACCATCTGGCTCATGGCTTTCTTTTGTTTGGAAACTATTAATAACTGCTTTTATTTCTGTAGTTGTTATAGGAGGATTCAGATAGTTTACCTTGTCTTGATTTAGCTTTGGTAATTGATACTTATCTAAAAAAATCATTCATTTCATTTAGATTTTCAATCATTGTGGAGTACAGGCTTTTGAAGTAATACCTAGTTTCTTGAATTTCTTCATTATCTGGTGTTATGTCTCCCTTTTCATCTCAGATTTTGTTAATTTGGGTACCGTCTCTTCACCTTTTATTCAGCTTGGCTAAGGGTTTGTCTGTCTTATTAATTTTCCCATAGAACCAGCTTTTGGTTTCATTGATTTATTATATTGTTCTCTTTGTTTGTAAATGATTGACTTCAGCCCTGAGTTTGATTATTTTCTGCCATTTACTAATTCTGGGTGTGTTTGCTTATTCTTTTTTTTTTCCTATAGCCTTCAGATGCATTTTTAATTCCTTAGTATGAGGACTCTCCAAGTTTATTTTTTACTGAGGGCACTTAGAGCAATGAAGTGTCCTCTTAGCACTTTCATGGTATCAGATAAATTCAGGTATGTGGTCCTCTCATTTTCATTGAATTTTAGAAGGTCTTTAATTTATTTATTTCTTCCCTGATCCAGTGATCACTGAATAGAGAATTGTTCAGTTTCCATGAATATGTAGGCTTTCTGTTGTTTCCGTTATTGTCAAAGTCTAGCTTTAATCTATGATTATCTGATAAGATGCATGGGGTTATTTTAATCTTTATCTGTTCAGTCTTGCTTTGTGACTGATTATATGGTCAATATTGCAGAAGGTTCCATGAGGTGCTGATAAGAAAGTATATTCTTTTGTGTTTCAGTGAAATGTTCTGTAGATACCTGTTAGGTCCATTTGAATCAACTTCTGCTAGTTTTACTATTTATGTTTGGATTCTGTCTCACTGACCTGTCCATTTGTGAAACTGAATTATTGAGGACTTCCACTATTAATGTGTGGAGTTCAATATGCAATTTAAGCTTTAATAGTGTTTACTTTACCATGCTTGCATTTTCCTTGCATTTGGAGCATAAATGTTCAGAATTGAGATGTCCTCTTTGTGGATTTTTTCATTGATGGATATGAGGTGTCCTTCCCTGTCTCTTTTGATTACTTTAGATTGAAATACTGTTTTATTAGATATTACAATGGCTACTCTCCATCTTATTTCCTGGGTTCATTTGCTTGGAATATGTTTTTCCAGAACTTTATTTTTTTATTGTTTTTCCCAATATGGCGCTATCTCCTTCCTCCTCCCTCAGTCCCTTGCTGGGGAATCCTAAACATCTTGCCTCTGCCTCTCTGCCCAGCCACTCGTGACCAGCAACTTTATTTACCAAGCTAAACTAACTTGGTGAAGGGACATTGAAGATTCTCATGCAATCTTCATTAGGGGACCCAGTGAACATAATACAAGCATTAGACCAAACCACAACAATAAGAATTGCAGTTAATAGAATTTAAGGACTAACTTTTCTATATTTACACAGATGGCAAAGAAATAACTTGAAATAATAAAAATATTTGTGTTTTTAGGAGATGGATTACACATTTCCTTTTCACTGCTAAAATATTTCCATGTGAAGAAAAGGAAATCCTCCCAGCTCACCAGGAGGAGAAATGCTGTCCAGTTTTCAACTTTCTGCTGGAGTTGAGAAGTAAAATATGTTCAAACAGAAGAATGAAATCGACCTCAGAATAACAAAATAAGTATTTTAATAGAAAATAAAAGCAATGTATTTTCCAAGATTAAATAATAAAATTTCTAATAGCTATATTTAGAGCACACAACAGAAAACCTTGAAAATCCCAGTATTTGGTAAAAAGAAGTCCAGAATCCCAATCACTGAAGCTGACACCTAATAATTATCAACTTCAACTGCCACCTTTAGTTAACATATTAGGTTTAGAAAAGTTTTTTCTATAATAAAGCTAAGAAATAAAAAGGATATGTTTTATAGTTTTCTACTCATTGCAAAAAAGGACACGAGAGACCAGAAAAGGGGTTTCTACAAAATGTCCAATGGAAAGAATGCTCTACTATGAAAACTGAATTAGGTCCACAGATAAATTAAGGAAATACAGAAAAGTTTTACATCTGCTTATGATGCTGGAAATCCTGTCATATGATTCAGGTCAACCATCTGACCCAGAAAATTTTAAGAGGAAATCAAAGAAATCAATCCATCTTTATATATCAATATATACAATATATATGTATATATACATATGTAAAGATAATATTGTATATTTATGTATATATAAATGCAATGTGCATAATCCATAAATATGTCAATTTATAGAGATAGACTATATGCACATGATTTTAACTGTAATCTTGAAGTTTTGCAGAGAAGGTCAAATTATTAAGTAATAGTTTTCAAATTTCATAGACATCACCTTACACATAAAATTTAAAGATATATTTGTCTGTACAATAAGAAATAACTGAGAAGAGACTTGAAGGTGTGACAGCTTGTGTGTGACTCGAGCCAAGTATAAAGGTGAAAACAGAGTTCAGGTGCACCAAGAGTCTCCTATATCCTATCAACTCCTATGGCTTCAAGTGGTATTATTGAATAGAAATTTCATGCTATTGTTCATCCACAGTTTATATATGGACTTGTATCAGGATATTTTCCCCACAACATTTACCATAAACTTGGTAATTTGGGAAGAGCTAATGTAGGAGTAAGGAAAGGAAGAGAAGGAGCTAGGAAAAAGCAGGAAGTAGGATCCATGGAGAACCACGAGTGGGTCCATGATGATCTTGGGTAACGATTTATATTTAAGGTTAGATATTGGACACACCTCTAATTGTGTGGGCATCATGTTAATTTAACATTACCAAATATATAAAGCTATTGGATAATCTTTAAACATTAGACTCTCATTTCCACCGGGAACCACACAGATGGTGGGATGGTCTGGGCTCAGCCAAGCATTGTGGAAACAGCATGGTAGATTGGCAGAGCCATCTCCCACAATGGCGTCTTGTGGGTGCAAGGGCCAGTGTCTCTGGCCCACCTGTGCTGAACAGCTGCGTGTTCCCATTGCCTCTCATGGCCTCAGGCCTTGCCTAATTGGAAACATGGCAGGCACTGTAAATACACGCCAAATTGGTGCCACAGTTATAAATATTATCAGTAACATGGACTTTGTACCACAGTGAATGCTCTGTAACTAAGAACACACCAGAGGCTGAAGTCTCTGTTTAGCATTACCATGTTATTTGTCAATATTATTTGAAAACATAACTGTCTGTATCTGATAACTGACCAAGTAATAATGAAATAATTTAAAAACACAAATTTTTCTATATATTTTCTATATATGTTGTAATTCTATGTATGAGATCCTATTTAGTATGATGAGATTTCCTAGCATTAGTATCTGTCTTCAGAATTTTCTATAAGATATTTTTAGATATCAAATGGCCAGTGCCAAATTATAACATTAAAACTAAAACTAAAATTAAGTTGTATATCAAGCAGAAGGAGGATCAGTAACTTTACAATTAGTGATGAGAAGCAAGGATGTGAGTTAGGCACCATTTGCTCCCTCATTTTAAACAGTGAAAATCTACCTTAGGGATTATCAGTGTGGGACTCACACTGGATTAGTACCATCACCTTCAGCAAACTTACTAAAAATATAAGTTCATCAAATTCATAGTACTTACCATAATATGTCCAATCAGAAAAATCTACTGATGGAGTAAGGGACAAGGAGATTTGGGACAGCAACCAAAGGACTCATCAAATCTTCTAGATGATTCAGATGCCCTCTGAATTCTGAGAATGAGAGAAACAGAGAGAGAGAGAGAGAGAGAGAGAGAGAGAGAGAGAGAGAGAGACTCTGAATAACTGACTAATGATTACATTATAAACAAAATTCTAGAAAATAATTTCCAATGAATGACTTCAAATAGATAAACATTTTAAATAGTATTGTTCAGTTTAAATAGCATTATTAATTGTTTCAGTTAAGATCAATGAAACATAAAAATTAGGCAATTTGACTCAACCCAACATAACTATAGAGTCAGAGCTCAGGCTTTACCTTGAGAATCAGTTATCTTTCTTAACCAGAGATTAGTACTACCTTCTTGTTGTCGAGGCTATTGGTTGAAAAATATTGATGTAAGAAAAACAACTAAAGAAAATTTGGAAGATTTTTATTTGATCTCCTCAAAAGTGTCTAATAAAGACCAGGATAGATTGTAAATTTCAGAGAAAATTAATTTGAGCACAGATAAAAAAATTTTATGGCAAGAAATGAATGTGAGGTGATCCTACTTCTTCAAGTTATAGACAATAAGATCTTGAAAATCTCCTTACATTACTACAAGTGAAAACAAATAGTGTACCAATTTGTACATGTTATATTTGACGTATATTTCAGTGGACACTTGAAATGGAAAAAATAGCACACTCACCATACTGTTCTTTTGTAGTACATGTCTTGCAAATTTTTAAATTTTATTCAATAAAATAAGTTCCAAATATAAAAGTGTGAGTAGCAGTTTTTATAGAGTTATAATAAAGAGAAAATAACTTTTATTTGGAGACAAATTAATAGAGTAATTATATTGATGACATTGTGATGAAGTTATAACACTACCTTTTTATGTAAGAGAAAGAACAGGTTTAATTTTATTTATATTTGTATTGTAATTAAAGTATAACTAGACAACTTTGCTTTTCCTAATCTTCCCATTAGTCCCTTTCATGTTCCTTCCTTACAACCCTTCCTATGCCTGTATCTCAAATTTATACCTTGTTTTTTAAAATTATTATTCCCATAAATGTATATGTACACATATATGCAAAAAGTATATACATATGTTCTATTGAGTCTATTATTGTTGTTTGTGTGCATATAGTTTTAGGCCTGACAACTTTGTATCTGGTAATCAGTTAAGGGGATTGTTGCTGAAAGAAATTAATCCTCTCTCTCAGCAGTCATTAGTTACCTATAGTTCTGTGTCTAGGAGTGAGAGCTTGTAAGATTTCTCTCCTTTTGCTTTAACATGTTTATAGATATTTCCCTTTGTTCAGGTCTTGTTTGTTCAGCCATTTCTAGGAGATACTGTCTTAAATAAGTGTCCTTGATATTCTGGTTCTTTGCAACTATTCCTCAAAGATTTTTGAGCAAGAGCTGAAAGAGCTGTGATGAAGGTGTACCTAATGTGCTAGTCAGGGTTCACTAATATCTACATTATGACTATTTATAGTTTTCTGTGATGTAAAGATATGTTTCTTTGATGGGGAGTGTTAATTACACTTATCTGACAATATAATGCCAAGACTTAAAATGTAGTTAAGGTTTATTCTGGTCTAATAAAGTGTAGTAGTTAGGTTTTTTTCTAAGATCTATGTCCTGTCATTAATCCTAGAAAACTGTATAGGTTTCTAATATTAGTCATGATTTCCATTCAAAATCACATACATACACACAAACAAGCACACTCACACACACACATATACACACACACATATGAAACACAAAAACCTCAGACCTGTGTCTATGATGAACACAGGTACAAAATTCCTAAATAAATATTCTGCAAACTGAAGAGAAGCACATAACCAGAAAATCATTTATATTGATCTAGTTAGCTTTGTCTTTAAAATGCAAGCTTGGTTTAGCATATGGAAGTGAATTAATATTATGAATTCTAGAAATGGATTTAATAATAAAATTACACTGTGATTTAATAGATGCATAAAATCCATTGACAAAGTTTTCATGATTAATGTCTAAACAGAGTAGGACTGAAGAGAACATACTTCAGTATAATAAATTCTAGATATGATAGGTTCACAGCCAACCTAATTCTAAATGGAGAAAACTTAAAGCAATACCACTAAAATCAGGAGTAAGATAGGGCTGCCCACTATCAGTATTAATATTCAACCTAATGCCAGTAGACCAATAAGACAAGTGAATGAAATTAATGGAATAGAATTAGAGTAAGAAGAAGTCAGACTATCTCTATTTACAGATGATAAAATTTTAAACATAAGAAATCTCAAAAATCCTACCAGACAATTTCTAGAAACCATAAAAATTTTCAGCAAAATGGGAGGGTACAAAATCATCTTATACAAATCTGTAGCTTTTCTGCATACCAAAAACATCCAAGAAGAGATCATTCATTGGTATACTCTCATTTACAATAGCTTCAAAACCAATAATGTATCTTAGAATAAACAAAATTAAGGAGATAGAACTCTAAATTGAACTCTTCAGAATTTTAATGTAACAGATTGAAGAAGACACTAGAAAATAGAAAAAAATATCTTGTGTTTAAGAATCATCAGAATTAATATAAAAATGACCTTTCTATTAAATGTACTTTACAGATTAAATGCAGTCTCAACCAAAATACCCACACTATAACACACATCAATATGAAAAAAAACTATCATAAAGTTTAAATGGATCCGGAATATAAACCTGATAAACAATGCAATCCTGAACCAAAAGAATGCTGGAGAAATTGTTATTATAAGCTTCAAGATAGATTATATGGGTGGCACAAACTATGGTACTAGCACAAAAACAGACCTGCAGACCAATGGAATAAGTAGGAGACCCAAACATGAGTACTTGTAAGTGTAGCTATCTGATATTTGACAGAGGTGGTTCTTTTTCCCTCTCAATTAAATGTAAGTGAGAAAAAAAAATGTGGTCATATTCTAGGCCTTAAAGAATCTCTGTGAAAACAAGTTTGGAACAGATTAACATGAGATTAGAGGAGACAACTTAGTTATGATTATAATGTGTGAAAAATGATCATATACCTATTAGATTAGTGTATTACATATAGCCTGCTATAGAGAAATAGATATGATCTGTTTTCGAAAACTGAGAAAATACGCTAGCAAGAATTATGACATATTATATAGGCTGAAAGGGAAGGACACATCGAGAAATACTTGTCTTCAGTTTGTGGACAGCCATTGGAATAGGGAGCAATAGAAGAACTTCAAGTGATAGATGCTTATGAGCTGTAGATAGGTTTATTCTTAGAAGCAAAATCATGCAAAAACAGAAGGTAGGTATCATTTAATTGAATTATCCATTTCTTTCAGGTGAGGAGATAAGGTAGTATAAGATTTATAAAGAGGTATAAATATGCATACATATGCAAAGCCCTTGAAGTGTTGCTGAACTGTCACCTTTTGTAATGAATATGAACCATATCACTTGTCATTCTGAAATACGTAAAAATTTATGACAAAAGACATTTTTAAATATAATTTCCTTGAATAATGACTGGAATAGAAAACTAAATTAACATCCCAAGCTAAAAAAGTGAAGGTGAGGACCAACATTCAAAGTTGTCTTTTAGGTACACACACACACACACACACACACACACACACACACACACACACACACGGTGCAGAATCCCTTAACCACTTAGGATTCTTGTAAGTCCAAACAGTATCAATACATTCAACAGTGGAAGCATTTATGCAAACTGCCAGTAGATTAGATAAAAAAATAGTGTAAATTATCCACATAATTCATTCCAAATGTGAAACAACATTAATATAAATTTACTTAATTTCCATGTATTTCTTACCATAGTTGTATAGTGTCTACATCCATCATTAAATCCTGTAACTAAGCATCAAAATGCTTAAGAATAATATATTTTGAGAAATAATATCTACATGCTGTTCATTATGCTATACCACACAACTTTTATATTTAATCTAATTGGCAAGATCTTGTGAAGGAATAAAATATGTGTCTCTTTTCATTAAAAAATTCTGCTTATGCTTCAGAGTCTTCAATATACTGAATCTCATAATTATGGGAAAAAAAGACACAGGCTCAAAAATGTGGACAATAAAGATGTTAGAGAGCCTCAGAAATGAAGCCATTATAATAACTTGCAGCCTTCCTCTCCTAAATCTATGAGTAAATTCCTATTAAGTTTTTCAACTATGAATTGAAGTGGGGATTCAATAGACATATCAGTAATTCACAAAATCTACTATTCATAAACAGAGCTATGCCAATGAATGAAAAGAGGACATTAAGAAGGCTAGAATTCATGCCTGGCACTCCTCTTAATATTCAGCAGGAGGTACCTACAGAAATCACAATTTCCAAGCCACTGGGTTCACAATGCTCTGTGACATGACAGATGCACCTAGCAGAGGGCCCCATTCATCTTTGAGGAATGGGTATATTTTTCCCACATAAAATAATTCAGAGTATGAAAAGAAAAATCATAAGCAAATATTTCTTAAAAATTAGAGAAAACGCAGATTGAGAGAGAGATGCACGTCTTAGCCCACAATGAGAAAAGCATTTGAGAATAATTGTACTACATGCCAATTTAAAATGTGCTCTTGAGGCAGAAGCCAAGACAAAGAAATGGGAGTAGTTTTTCAAACCAAGGTGAAAATAAGCACAAAGACTAATAACACCAATAATGTTTGTAAGTGATGAAGTCAGTTATACAATAGTTTTACACCAAGAGTCCTGGTGCGTTAAAATGTTTAGATATAATTTTGGTTAAATTTATTTCTGTTTTGGAAATGACTCCCTCAGCAACAATCTACCTTAATATATAGAAATAGAAGAACTCTAAAGCTTCCTTAGAGAAGGTTGCTGCAGCAACAACCCTTCTATATACATGAGTGAAATTGAGGAGGGGTGGGGAATCAAGCTAAAATTTATTGGACTATGGAATGAAATAGAGTTGACTTTTGAGGGTGAAATAAAAATTCTAAGGGATATGTAAAGACTGAAATGACCTCACTGCACATGATATGAATGAGTTTTTAGCTTTATTGCCTCTGGCCTTAGGAAGCTTTGGAGATACCTTTGGACAATCTAAAGCTGGTGGATGGTGCTAACGAAATGCTGACAAGGAGACTGGACACAGAGATGATGCTACAGGAAGGAGTGGGGAATGCATTACCTACCAAGGTTGATGTGTAGTCAAATACTACTGAGGAGAGACTAAAAACAGAAAAGGAAGGCCAGCTAGCCTTGACCACCAGTCAGTCACCATGCTGTTTTTGATTGAAGGGGCTTATAAAACAACTTTAAAATTATTTATATGCTGTAATAATTGATGTGAAAAAGGTTGAGCATTGATATTAGCTATTTCACCCTCCTATTGAATAGAATTTCATGGCAAAATCAAGCCAGTAAACCTATAGTAATCAGTTCCACAATCCTTTTGGTGACCCCTTCTGCACTTCTACACTAAGTGCCAAATACTCAAGAACAAAATAAATAGAGTCCAGGATTCAATGGCCATCATTTCATTTCATTTTCCCATTTTGTTCCTCTTTAAAATTATGCTTTTTTCTCTATTTACATTAAAATCGATACCAAACTGTTGCTGTTTCTTTGATCAATCATTTCATAGTATTTTAACAGTTATGTTTGCACTCAGAAATTAATGGTATCACCATTTTTAAGACCAGGACTCTAGTCACAGTTACTATGCAAACAGGTCATAGATGGATGCAATGTGACTCAGATGTTCCTTCTTTTCATCTCCACACTCACTGACTGCTGCTACCTCATGTGTGTGACTATATCAGTCAGCTGTGTTGCCATATCTAGAAGTGATTTTTCTAAAAATGATTTCCATCTTTTTTTTCTAGAAGAATCTGGTAAACCAACAGAAAGATCAGACAATGAATACAGATTTTAGGCAGAGTTCTGATGAGAAGTGAGTTAGCTTTCATCCATCCCTGGCATTTTGGCTTGCATTTTTACTCACTAGTTCTGTCAGAGATAATGTTATACTGATATTTCAGCTTCTTTTAGTAGAAACCATGTTCAGGTAAAAGTGTGGTGACAAATAAATTTCATCATCCTGTATCAAGGAAACTTCTCATTTTAGCAGATGAACAACATCCTGGAAAACAGCAACAGACAAATACAGAGTAGGAGAGACTAGTCCTATTAGATACACATATAAGACAACTCTCACAAGTAAGGTTCAGGGAACATCACAGAAAAGGAGATAGATAGTAAGAGCTAGAAGAGCAAGAAGTTTGGGGTGAGACTGTCCTTTCTAATAATCAGAAACTATGCTCATAAACTCTTAACAAGATAACTGTATAAACTTAACCCAAAGAAGAACCATAGCAGTCAACAAGCAAAAAGGGACTGGGAAAGAATGACAAAAACTCAACCCTACACAAAGAACTTTAGGCAATTAACAAATGTTGAAAGTAGAAGAAATAGCCTTGTCCAGGGAAGAGTACCTAAATTGGTTATCCAGAACCAAATGTCTAGTGCTAAAAACATATGTAGATGTAACACATTATAAAAAGTGAGTAGGGTATGTTTAGGAACATATGTGTACTTACACATGCATACAACAACCATTAATGAAAATAATCTGTGAATTTGAAATAACCAAAGGTATATGGAAGGGTATGAAGGGAGCTAAGGAAAAGTAGGAATGATGCAGTTATAATATTAAACATTACAAAAAATTTTTTAAACAAAATAAGAACTGAAAACAGAAACCAATCAACCAAACCAAAACAAACCAAAACAAACCAAAACAAAAAAGAATTTATCCAGAGGGCTCTTGATGGCACATTGCTCCCTCTGCTGGACAATGGAGGGCAGAGTAAAGTAAGGAACATCTTCAAATTCTTTTAAAGGTTTCATATAATATCTAATTTTCATTACACTGGTAGAGAAATTAATGTAGACAACAACAATTCCAAGAAATTTAAAGGCAAAATGGCTACAAATCATTGAGAATCATTACGAGCTTCTAGCGAGGCCTTTCTCTAAGTACAGATGTGTCTTCTGTTGCTCCCCCATCCCATCTTATTTTTAAATCAATGAGGAAATCAAAGATGATTTTTATCTAAGCATTTCTATTGATTTGTTTTGAAGACAAAACTAGCATTTCTATCTCAAATCTATAATATATGTATTTGGCATATGTGTATACACTATGCATATTTTTTTGAGTTTATTTTTTTATTAGATATTTTATTTACACTTCAGATGGCATCCCCTTTCCCAATTCCCTCCCACCCCCTTAGGAAACCCCTATCCCATGCCCCCTTTTCCTTTTTGCATTTATACATTTTTTAAAAATAATGTTAATCATAGGCTTTATAGGTTTGGAATTGTTCAATCAGAGGTGTAACCCACTGACCAACCTAGATATAACAACTATCTTTGACTGGTGGAGATACTTGAACATCTGCCTCCCTGTCTCAACCCTCTTTCTCTCTTTCATCACCTAGCTTCTCCTCTCTTTCTTCTTCTCCTCTTCTTACTCCTTTTCTTCCTCTCAGTACTCCTCCTACCTTAGCTCCTCCTACACATCACCCTTCCTGTTAAAATGAAACTTTTCTCTCAAAATACAATTAGAGCATAATTATGCCGATTCGTACCAGTGAGTACAGGATAGTCCTAATACCCAGTCCATCCTTTTGTTGACTAACCAGCTCTTCTGTCATCTATTCTAACTAAAACATTTAGTTCTGAACCTGGTTTTAGGATGAATGTCAGCTGATGACCATCCACTCAAATCTTTTCTCCTAAGGTCAATGGCTATATGTTTTCAACCCCATCAGAAATCCAGAATGACTGAGTTAACTATAATTGTGAGAAGCACAAATCATAGTTTCTAAAACTTAGCCAATTTATAGAGACCTCTGAACACCTGGACACTCGCTCTACTTCAAAACGTTGGAGCATCTGTTCTTCTGCCTTCTGGCCCAGGATCATTTGACAGACCTTAGTGCTGCAGAATTATTACGGACTAATTACTCTGTCTAGGCAGATATAATCAGTCGACTATTCTGCAAGTGTGTCCTTTTCTCGACAGTAATTTGTCTGTAGAAGGAAGCTGGCAATTCTTGCCTAGTGGCTGTCTCACCACAACTGGAGTAACTCCAAGGATGCTCAATTTCTTCTTAGAATTCAATATAGGAAGCTGTCCGGAGCAACAGGTCTCGAATGAAAATGAACATTAATACTGAAATGTTTGTCATGTCAATTCTAAGGATTTCTGATGTTTTGAAAACTAGCTATCCATGTAAGGTAATCTGGACTGTTGCCTGTTAACTCCACTCAGCTATTTCTAAATAAAACAAAGAGAACACCCTTATAATAAACTCCAAGTCATGAATTTGCTATAGTCCCTTAACTCACAGGCTGACCATCTCAAATCAGTTAAAAAAGTTAAAGAAGGACTGGGTCTAAGCTTTGTATTCCTAAATGTGTTATACTGGTACAATGCCTATGAGAGTAACAATATTCATCTCACTCTTATATCACTAAGAAGCTCATGCCAATGAAAACCTTAAAATTTGTAAACAAAGTAAATTGGTGCCATTTAAGAATCCATATCTTCATCTTGATATTAATTATACAGATTCCTACTAATAGGTTATGGCTATGCAATAAATCCTAGCTAATCCTCTCTATTCCGACAAAACCACTACTTTTCCCTAGAGAGACAGCCCAACATTTACCACCTTAGTCCCCTAGCCCAGGGAATAGGGGCGCTGACTCATCATTAGCTTCTTCAAGCTGATTATGGGCGTTGAGATATTAGAAGAGGAGTAGGGGGAGAGCAAATTGACAGTCCTCGGATGCTGTGTCTTCGCTGCCTCCAGATGGAATTCCTGGACCTCAGAGGTTTGAGCAGGTCTGCCCAGCTTGCTTGTTGAGTAGATACACCAAGGCTGATCATTCTGCAATATACAATTCTCAAAACAAATTTTAGTATCAAGATGGTTTTTTTTTTTTTTTAAGAGGGCTGACATTTTATTAAGAATGTTGGTTCTAACCACTTTTCTATTTTTCCCCTCTTTTATTGGATATAATATTTACATTTCAAATTTTATCCCCTTACCATATTTCCCCCACCACCCAGGAACCCCTTATCCCATCCCCCCTACTCCTGCTTCTATGAAGGTGTTTACCCACCTACCCCCAGCCTCCCTCCCCACCCTAAGATTCCCCCGCCTCAGTGCTCAGCCTTCAGGGTACCAATGATCTTGTCTCCCACCTATGCCCAACAAGGCCATCCGCCCCTACATATACAGCTGGAGTCATGTGTCTCTCCATATGTGCTTCTAGGCTGGTGTTTTAGACCCTGGGGAGCTCTGGCTGGTTGGTATTTTTGCTCTTCTCACGGGGCCACCAGCCCTTAAGGTTCCTTCAATTTACTCTCTAACTCCTCCATTGGGAACCTTTGATCAGATTAATGGATAGCTGTGGGTATCTGTCTCTGGGTATGTCCGACTCTGAGGGACCTCTAAGGAGACAGCCTTATCAGGCTGCTGTCAGCTTTCCCATCCTGACATCCCTATCAGCGTCTATTTTTGGTGACTGCCCATGGAATGAATACCCAGATGGAATGGTCTCCCTAAAACACCCCCTTCAGATTCTGTCCCACACTTTGTCTCCATGTTTGCTCCCTTGGGTATTTAGTTACTCCTTCTAAGAAAGACATAGGCATCCTCACTTGTTCTTTCTTCTTCATGAGCTTCATGTCGTCTGGTAGTTGAATCTTTGTTGTTTCAGATTTTTGGGCTAATCTCCGCTTGTCAGTGAGTAAATACCATGTGTGTTCTTTTGTGATTGGGTTACCTCATTCAGGATGATATTTTCTAGTTCCATCCATTTACCTAAGAATTTCCCAAATTCATTATTTTTAATAGCTGAGTAATATTCCATTGTGTAAATGTACCACATTTTTTGTATCCATTCCTCTGTTAAAGGGCATTTGGGTCCTTTCCAGCTTCTGGCTATTATAAATAAGGCTGCTATGAACATAGTGGAGCATATGTTTTTGTTATTTGTTGGGGCATTTTCTGGGTATATGCCCAGGAGTGGTATAGCTGGGTCCTCAGGTAGTGCTATGTCTAATTTTCTGAGGAACTGCCAGATTGACTTCCAAAGTGGTTGTACCAGCTTGCAACCCCACCAACAATGCAGGAGTGTTCCTCTTTCTTCACATCCTCACCAGCATCTACTATCACCTGAGTTTTTGATCTTAGCCATTCTGACTGGTGTGAGGTGGTATCTCAGTGTTGTTTTGATTTGCATTTCTCTGATGACTAAGGATGTTGAGCATTTCTTAAGGTGCTTCTCAGCCATTCGAGTTTCATCAGTTGAGAATTCTTTGTTTAGCTCTGTACCCCATTTTTAATGGGGTTATTTTGTTGTTTGGCGTCTAATTTCTTGAGTTCTTTGTAAATATTCGATATTAGCCCCCTATCGGATGTAGGATTGGTAATGATCTTTTCCCAATCTGTTGGTTGCCGTTTTGTCTTGTTGACAGTGTCCTTTGCCTTACAGAAGCTTTGCAATTTGATGAGGTCCCATTTGTCGATTCTTGATCTTAGAGCATAAGCCATTGGTGTTCTTTTCAGTAACTTTTCCCCTGTGCCTAGGTATTCGAGGGTCTTCCCCAATTTCTCTTCT
The DNA here is from genome assembly GCF_011762505.2 of Arvicanthis niloticus. NCBI lineage: Eukaryota > Metazoa > Chordata > Mammalia > Rodentia > Muridae > Arvicanthis > Arvicanthis niloticus. The sequence continues at coordinate 32,090,350 of NC_047659.1, read as the reverse complement.
AATAGTTTCAGTGTATCTGGCTATATGTGAAGGTCCTTTATCCACTTGGAGTTGAGCTTTGTGCAAGGGGATAAGAATGGATTAATTTGCATTCTTCTACATGTTGACCTCCAGTTGAGCCAGCACCACTTGTTGAAAATGCTGTCCTTTTTCCACTGGATGAATTTAGCTTCTTTGTCAAAGATCAAGTGACCATAGGTGTGCGGGTTCATTTCTGGGTCTTCAATTCTCTTCCATTGATCATCCTGTCTGTCTCTGTACCAATACCATGCAGTTTTTATCACTACTGCTCTGTAGTACAGTTTGAGGTCCGGAATGGTGATTCCCCCAGAGGTTCCTTTATTGTTGAGAATAGTTCTCGCTATCCTAGGTTTTTTGTTATTCCAAATGAATTTGTAAATTTCTCTTTCTACCTCTCTGAAGAATTGATTTGGAATTTTGATGGGTATTGCATTGAATCTGTAGATTGCTTTTGGCAGGATAGCCATTTTTACTAAGTTAATCCTGCCAATCCAGGAGCATGGGAGATCTTTCCATCTTCTGAGATCTTCTTCAGTTTCTTTCTTCAGAGACTTGAAGTTCTTGTCATACAGATCTTTCACTTGCTTTGTTAGATTCACTCCAAGATAATTTATTTTATTTGTGGATATTGTGAAGGGTGTCATTTCCCTAATTTCTTTCTCTGCCTGTTTATCCTTTGAATAGAGGAAGGCTACTGATTTGTTTGAGTTGATTTTTTATCCAGCCACATTGCTAAAGTTGTTTATCAGGTTTAGGAGTTCTCTGGTGGAAGTTTTAGGTTCACTTAAGTATACTATCATATCATCTGCAAATAGTGAAATTTTAACTTCTTCCTTTCCTATCTGTATCCCTTTGACTTCCTTTCATTGTCTAATTGCTCTAGCTAAGACTTCCAGTACTATATTGAATAGGTAAGGTGAGAGTGGGCAGCCTTGCCTAGACCCTGATCTTAGTGGGATTGCTTCAAGTTTCTCTCCATTTAGTTTGATGTTGGCTACTGGCTTGCTGTATATTGCTTTTACTATGTTTAGATATGGGCCTTGAATTCCTGGTCTTTCCAAGACTTTTAACATGAAGGGATGTTGAATTTTGTCAAATGCTTTCTCAGCGTCTAGTGAGATGACCATGTGGTTTTTCTCTTTGAGTTTATTTATGTAGTGGATTACATTGATGGATTTCTGAATATTGAACCATCCCTGCATTCCTGGGATAAAGCCTACTTGATCTTGATGGATAATTGTTTTGATGTGTTGTTGGATTCGGTTTGTGAGAATTTTATTGAGTATTTTTGCATCAATATTCATAAGACAGATTGGTCTGTAGTTCTCTTTCTTTGTTGGGTCTTTCTGTGGTTTAGGTATGAGTGTAATGGTAGCTTCATAGAATGAATTGGGTAGTGTTCCTTCTGTTTCTATTCGATGGAATAGCTTGAAGAGGATTGGTATTAGGTCTTCCTTGAAGGTCTGAAAGAATTCTGCACTGAAACCATCTGGCCCCGGACATTTTTTTGGTGGGAAGATTTTTAGTGACTGTGTCTATTTCTTTAGGCGTTATGGGACTGTTTAGGTGGTTTATCTGCTCCTCGTTTAACTTTGGTACCTGGTATCTATCTAGAAAATTGTCCATTTCCTCCAGATTTTCCAATTTTGTTGAGTATAGGCCTTTGTAGTAGGATCTGACAATTTTTTTAATTTCCTCTGTTTCTGTTGTTATGTCTCCCTTTTCAGTTCTGATTTTATTAATTTGAATGTTGTCTCTGTGCCCTTTGGTTAGTCTGGCTAAGGGTTTGTCTATCTTGTTGATTTTCTCAAAGAACCAGCTCCTAGTTTTGTTGATATTTTGTATAGTTCTTTTTGTTTCGACTTGGTTGATTTCAGCCCTGAGTTTGATTATTTCCTGCCGTCTACTCCTCTTGGGTATACTAGCTTCTTTTTGTTCTAATGCTTTCAGGTTTGCTGTCAAGTTGTTAATGTATGCTCTTTCCACTTTCTTTTTGTGAGCACTTAGAGCTATGATTTTTCCTCTTAGTACTGCTTTCAATGAGTCCCACATGTTTTGATACAATGTGTCCTCATTTTCATTTAAATCTAAAAAGTCTTTAATTTCTTTCTTAATTTCTTCCTTGACCAAGTTATCATTGAGTAGAGCATTGTTCAGTTGCCAAGTGTATGTGGGCTTTCTGTTGTTTTTGTCTATGTCAAAGACAAGTCTTAATCCAAGGTGGTCTGATAAGGTACTAGGGATTATTTCAATCTTTTTGTACCTGTTGAGGCCTGTTTTGTGACCAATTATATGGTCTATTTTGGAGACGGTACCATGAGGTGCTGAGAAGAAGGTATATTTGGTTTTTTTTGTTTTTTTTTTTTAGGATGAAATGTTCTATAGATGTCAGTTAGGTCCAATTGGTTCATAACTTCTGTTAGTTTCATTGTGTCTCGATTTAGTTTCTGCTTCCATGATCTTTCCATAGCTGAGAGTGGGGTGTTGAAATCTCCCACTATTATTGTGTAGTGTGCAATGTATACTTTAAGCTTTAGTAAAGTGTCTTTTATGTATGTGGGTGCCCTTACATTTGGGGCATATATGTTGAGAATTGCGAGTTCCTCTTGGTAAATTTTTCCTTTGATGAATATGAAGTGTCCTTCTTTACCTTTTTTGATTACTTCTGGTTGAAAACTGATTTTATTTGATATTAGAATCGCTACTCCAGCTTGTTTCTTGGGACCATTTGCTTGGTAGATTGTTTTCCAACCTTTTACTCTGAGGTAGTGTCTGTCCTTTCCACAGAGCTGTGTTTCCTGAATGCAGCAAAATGTTGGGTCCTGTTTACATATCCAGTCTGATAGTCTATGTCTTTTTTACTGGAGAATTGAGTCCATTGATATTAAGAGATACTAAGGAAAAATTAGTGTTGTTTCCTGTTATTTTTGTTATTGGCAGTGGAGATATGTTTGTGTAGCTACCTTCTTTTATGGTTTTTGGAAGATTACTTTCCTGCTTTTTCTAGGTTGTAGTTTCTCTCCTTATGATGGAGTTTTCCACCAATTATCCTTTGAAGTGCTGGGTTTGTGTTGAGATACTGTGTAAATTTGGATTTGTCATGGATTATTTTGGTTTCTCCATCAGTAATGATTGACAGTTTTGCTGGGTATAGTAGTCTGGGCTGACATTTATGTTCTTTTTGGGTCTGTATGATATCAGTCCAGGATCTTCTGGCTTTTATGGTCTCTGGTGAGAAGTCTGGTGTAATTCTTATAGGTCTGCCTTTATATGTTACTTTGCCTTTTTCCCTTACTGCTTTTAGTTTTTTTTCTTTGTTTTGTACATTTGATGTTTTGACTATTATGTGGGGGGAAGTATTTCTTTTCTGGTCTAAACTATTTGGAGTTCTGTAGGCTTCTTGTATATTTATGGACAGCTCTTTCTTTAGGTTAGGGAAGTTTTCCTCTATAATTTTGTTGAGGATATTTACTGGTCCTTTAATTTGGGAGTCTTCCCCCTCATCTATTCCTATTATCCTTAGGTTTGGCCTTCTCATTGTGTCTTGGATTTCTTGTATATTTTGGGTTAGTAGCTTTTTGTATTTTGCATTTTCTTTGACAGTTGTGTCAATGTTTTCCATGGTATCTTCTGCACATGAGATTCTCTCTTCCATCTCCTGTATTCTGTTGGTAATACTTGTGCTATGTCTCCTGATCATTTTTTTAAGTTTTCTATCTCCAGGGTATTCTCCCTTTGTGATTTCTTTATTGTTTCTACTTCCATTTTTAGATCCTGCATGGTTTTGTTTAATTCCTTCTCCTGTTTGTTTGCATTTTCTTGCAATTCCTTAAGGGATTTTTGTGTTTCCTCTTTAAGGGTTTCCATCTGTTCTTTGAGAGTGTTATTTATGTATTTCTTAAAGTCCTCTATCATCATCATGAGAAGTGATTTTAATTCTGAATCTTGCTTTTCTGGTGTGATGGGGTGTTCAAGCCTTGCTATGATGTGGGAACTGGATTCTGATGATGCCATGTAACTTTGGTTTCTGTTGCTTAAGTTCTTGAGCCTGCCTTTTGCCATCTGGTTAAATCTAGTGCTACCTGTACTTCTGTCTCTGATTGTAGCCTGCCTTTCCTGTTGTCTTGCTTGTATTTGGTCTTCTAGGGGTCCAGATGTCTCTGTGATTTTTTCCAGCTGCACTGATTACGGTGGTATCTCTAGGATGCCTCAGGATATGGTGCCTCCAAGGTAGCAGTCCAGCTAGTTGTCTGCTGTTCTGGGTGCCGTGTCTCCTCTTGGATATCTCAGGATATGTTGTCTGACACTCTGAGTTCAGTTGTTCCTCTGTGGCTCTGGGTTGAGTGGACCTTCTTGTATGTCTCAGGCAGAATCCGGGGTCCACACAACTGCAGACCTGGCAGAGGTCTGGTCTAGGCCTCAGACCCGGGAGATGGGCAGAAGGGGGGTGCTAGCCCGCAGGGGCGGGGGGGGGTGGGTATCTGCTGGATTCTGAGCACTCAGGGCGCCCAGCTATGAGCTCAGGGTAGTATGTGGGTTTTCCTACCTAAAGCTGTTTGTGGGATCTGTGGAGCCCCCAGAATGTGTCTGGCAGCGGTAACCAGGGTGCACTTACCCGCAGGCCTCAGACCGGAAGAGGGGCGAGAGATGGAAGAGGAGTGCTAGCGTTGGCTATGGGTTCTATGGATCCCCCAGAATGTGTCTGGCAGAATCCGGGGTGCACTCACAAGCTGGCCGAGCAGAGGTCCGGCCCAGGCCTCAGGCTGGAAGAGGGGCGTACAGCGGAAGAGGAGTGCTAGGGCTGCCTATGGGTTCTATGGATCCCCCAGAATGTGTCTGGCGGAATCCGGGGTGTACTCACAAGCTGGCTGGGCAGAGGTCCGGCCCAGGCCTCAGACCAGAAGAGAGGCGAGCGGAGGAAGGGGCACTATGCATATTTTGAACAAATTCTGACTACATGTACATAGTGCATGCTTTAAACATGTTCTGTCTGTGAATCACCCCTATGTACACATTGTAAATGTACTAAAAAGTCTGCTATTTGTAGACCATCCCTATAACTTATTCTTCTGGAAATGTGTTCTATTCTAGAAAACATATCATAAAGGAATGCTGACATGGTAAAGCAGGTTATAGCAATGACAGTCTAAGTTTAAGTTTACTGCAGTGTAGACACAATTCTGAATTAAGTATACTGACAAACGTGGCAAAGAAGTGTCTGAGTCATTTGAAACCTTAAGATATGTTAAACTCACATACATTAAAGTAAATGGTGAAATGCATGGTTTCTTACTCATTTTAATTTGTTCACTCAACAAATGCAATGAGCAATGTAATAGCCTCTGAGATTCCCAAATCAAACTCAAAATAAGGATTTGATTGCAAGTTATTTTTTTTTGGAAAGTGATTTAAAGAAGCACCTGGTTATGGGAAGAGAGAAGTGGGACAGGGACAGAATGAAGCCAAATAAGGGCCGTGATTTGGAAGTATACTATTGAAGCTACTGGAGTTCATTGATGTAGAATTTTGATATCCACAGTAGAACATTGCCTCAGAGCCATTCCCTGTGAGGAACACAAGATTTAGAATATTTCCTATGATGCCTTTTATGAATTATCTGTTAAGGGTGTCACCAAGGTTGGAAGGAATGGACCTTGCATGCAGACCTGTAAGCAGAGGTGCTCTGCCATTAGCGGAAGCTGAGGCAAAGAGATGCTAGCTTCAGAGCACAAAAAGGCAAGGCCCAGGAAATAAAGGAAGACCATCTGCCAATCTGATGAGGATAGCATCGTGGTTAGCACACCAAATCCAGCCTTGAAGAGATCGTAGCTACTAAGAAGAGAAATGGACAAAAGGATCATGGAAGATGGACTTGGTTATAGAAATCTTTTAGAAGTAGGGAATATTGTAATTACTAAGATTGGCAGTTGATGAGTAAAAGAATAGAGGCATTCACTATTTGATGAATTTGGACCTAGATAATGACTGAGGATCATCAAAGTAGTTCATGTGCAGATGCTATGGGAATTAAGGAGAAAATCAAGGGCCTTTATTTTGCTTGTACATAATACTGAAAGCAAGAAAAATGTCAAAATTTAGAAAAAAATTAAAAGCAAGCATAGTTTCTGGAGAGTCTCAGTGCAAAAGTGGTGCAATATTTAATGAGGAGAAAACAGTTGATATTCTTTGTGATGCTGCTAGTAGGTCAGAAAGATGTCATGTTCTCACTCATCATTGTAGGTCATTCATCATTCCATATCAACCCACTTATGGTTAAAATCTTAGCTGATGGAGTAACACTAGTGGAAAAGTCTTTCCAAGGAAATACTTCTTATATTCCATCACATAAAATGGTTTTTATTATTTGTTGCCATATCTTATTTTGGCCACCAGAAAAAACATGTTTGGATGATATTATTTAAAGTTTGTTAGCATGACTTTTACAGGACAGTGAATAGTTTGGTGTGAATTGGAAATAAGTGGTCATGTTAAAATTGTTGTGACTTTTGTCATGAATTTATCATGGATGTGATCACTAATTATGAGATCTCATTCTGGTTTACATATCATGTGACAATTTTAGTATTTCTATTGAAGAAATGATAAAAAAAATGCAATAATGCAGTAACTTGGTTTACTATTATCCTGGTCAAAAAGAAGCGAAGAGCAAACAACGCCCACTTGGTTTTTACATTTAGCTTATAAGTAGTTGGACATATCTCTCACTGGTTACTTTTTATTATTTTCATCATGGATGCTCTTGTATAAATGAGAGTTTCTTTGTGATAAAAAAAAACAAACAAAAATAAAATCTAAAGTGCAAACAATTTGGAGACAAATATAAATTTAAAACAAATTTTAAAATATGAATATGCAAAGGGACTATGGCTATACACAGAAGGACAGAGCATTTATCCTGTTAACCTAACCTATGATACCAAAATCCCTGCTCTGCCTCTGCCGGCTCATGTGCTTTTCATGCTGATGCAGTTTACAGTCAGCAGGGAGTCTAGATTATAAATATGCCTGCTGCAGAGCAAAGCAGCTCATTTTCCACTTCTATAATTCTAAGAAGAGGGCCCCAATTCACAAAAGCTCGATTTATCACTTTGAACACATCTATTTTTATCCTATCTAAGGAATACTTCCATGAGATATAGTCTCTTCCACAGAACTTAAAAAAAATCTTGCTGGAAATAGGTTTAAAACATGTTCTGATTTTGAAAGTTGTTTATAACAAAAATATTATAAATGTAGTTTGTATTTCCTCAGATGGCATGATGAGAGCTATACCCAAGCTTTACAGATACACGGCTTAAGCTAAACCCATCCGGTTTCATTCTATCCCTAGGCCTAGGCCTAGGCCTAGGCCTGGCAGCTTCTAGCTTCTGCAAGCCCAGACTTTGAAGGCTTCAGCTACCAAACTCAGTATGCTAACCTAGGCTTAGAATGCTTCAGGCTCCAAGAGTTATCACTCAAAAAACTCACTCTTTCTGAACTCTGGCTGGCTAGCTCATCTTTACTGTTCTGGCTCAAAATCCTGTCGAAACTGACTGATTCAAATTGGCTTCTTGAGGATTTTCACTAAATTTCTCTGCTTGAAAAGACTGCCTGTGAATTCCAAGAACTGAACTACACTGACTGCACAAACCAAACTGCTTGGATCTTGACTACTTGCTCTGAATTGGACTGCTCCTAACTGACCTACTTGGAACTGAACTTAGCTTAATACACTCAAATGAACTCTCTCTCTCTCTCTCTCTCTCTCTCTCTCTCTCTCTCTCTCTTTCTCTCTCTCCCCTCTCTCCTCTCTCCTCTCTCCCTAACTCTCTCTGTCCCTGAACTGCTCTTAAGTTGCCTCTCTTTCCTGTCTATTGTCCTGATAGGGTATGCATTGTGGATATACTATCCCTAACTTATCTGTCAAATCTTTCTCTGATTCACCACTTTGTCAGCCCCTCAGTTAGATTTCATTGTTTGGGATTAAAGGTGAGTATTAAAGACATGTCTCTAATACAGCTGGAGAGACTAATGGTGTGTATTCTAACCAAAAGGATTAATGGTGTGTGTTGAGTCAGCATTTTAGTCCAACCACACAGACATAGAAGGTCTTTGGATACAATCCCTTGCCACAGCAGTCATAATTTTTAATTTAATTTCTCAAAAAAATAGTGACTTCAATCTTTAACCTATAAAGTTAGGAGACTGTAAAACAAAGAAAGAACAAAAGATTGTTATGCTTCTTTTTAGTTTACAATGTGGATAGTCTGGAAGGATCCAGATAGTATAAAACTCCCAAATTTATACCAGCCATTTCATTCTTATGTCTTTGGTGTTAAAATGTGTAATAATTTGAATGGCAATGGCCTCCAGTAGATTTTGTTTGAATACTTAATCTCTAATAGGTGGGACTGTTTGGTAAATTGGGAGGTGTGGCCTTGTTGAAGTACCTATGCCACTGGAGGTCAGCTTTGAGATGTCAAAAGGCCACACCACTCCACTTTGCTCTCTCTACCTACGACTAGTGGATCAGATGTAAGCTGACAGCTACTGCTCCAGCAGCATGCCTGTCTTTTTGCTGCCAGGTTCCCAACTATAATGGTCATAGACCTACCCTCAAAAATATGAACTAGAAAGCCTCCAATTAAATGCTTTTTTTTTTTTTTTTTTTTTTTATAAATTGCCTTGGTTATAATGTCTCTTCACAGCAACAGAAGAGTAAGAGAAAATGGAAATTTTACTGAATACCTTGATTCTGAAATCTTCAGGTCCTATCTCAAATTGTACCATGGGGTTCCACTGACCAGCTTGTGGGTGTAAGTCATGACGCGCCTAAGTTGATATAGTCTTGTGAACCAAGTTCTAAGAGTATCAGTCTACCTATATCCCTACCTTTCCAGCCACCTGCCTACCCTATTGTTTCTGTTTCTTTGTAAAACTCAGGTTTATGGGGTGTATTAGCAGATATTGAAAGTTTTCAAAGCTTAAGAAGTATGAAAGGCTTCACTATTGCAGGTCTGACAGAAATCACATTATTTTTCTCATGCAATGTGACATTTCATTCTTATATTCTCTAAATGAACAGTTTATAAGTCTGCACAGGTTTTTCTTTTGCCATGCCATAGAGAATAATTATCATTGAACATGTCAACTTTCTTTGGAACTGGAGATTCAATCAGTTAGTGGAAGATTATAAAGCAGTGCAGAGACATGCCAACAGCAGAGTCAGTTATATGACTCCGGGCAACACAACTAATAAAAGAAACATAATGATGTTTAAAACAGCCAGTGTCAGCAAGGTAGTCATACAAGACACTGAATGGATGAATCCCTCTGCTATAATTGAGGGAAAAAATGGTGCTATCCAATGGCCACAGAAAGTGGATCAGTATATTATTATTTGTACTGCAATAAGTATAGTCTTTGACAGACCTGCACATTCTAGCAAGGCATTGATGACTCAAGTTTAGTGTTATTCTTCTACACATATACTTGATTTTCTCTATCTTTTCACTGACAGTAATAGCAATTTAACAGGTCATGGGCAGTACAAAAAAATTGCAGCATTTACCACCATGATTTAGAAAAAGATACAGGACAGTGCTATGCACTATTACAGACAAACCTTTAATAAGACAGATTTCTGCAAAACTGAGGCTGAAATATATATCCCAGGTAATGACCTGGTGAGTTGGTAATAATTATCAGTGGAGTTCAAATATCACCAAAAAATTATTTCTATTTCATAGCCAACTTTGAGGCTCTCAGAAGAATTTTTATAAGGTGATATTGAAAATCTACCAAATCATATGGATGATGCAGAACTCAAAATTCTACATGTTAGTAAGCAGATTAAGTATATTAATATTGGTATTGGTATTGATCACCAGACCCTCCAGTCATAATGTCACCCAGATACTTCCATTGTATGGGGAAAAGATTATTGTGTTGTCTTTTAACATCATGTAAAATTGTTATAATAATGAACTAGATGCAATAAATACTTTTTTTTCCACTGAAATTTGGTAAGTTAAAATTTTATTTATAATTTTATGTGCATGAATGTTGTGCTTGTATTTACCATGTGTGTGCCCACCAGCAGACCCCAGAAAGGCATTAGATGCCCTGAAACTGGAGTTATGTTAGGTTATGTGTTGATATGTGGGTACTGGGAATCAAATCCAAATCTTCTGAAAAAAGCAGTCAGTGCTCTTTACCTCTGACCATGCTCTAGCCCCCTTGAATCATATAAATTTTTCAAAGAAGAAAATGCCTAAAACTTATGCCTAAAGCTGTTTCACTGTCTTCTTGTTTTAAAAATATAAATATTTAAACAATTTACATTGATGAGATATAAAATCATTGTAAGCTATAAAATAATTGCACATGTTAATGAAAAAAATTTTATTGATGAAAGATCATGGAAAAGTCTCTTTGCCAGTCCATAAAAATGTGATAGGGTACCTGTTTTCTAAAGTGTGTTAAAACAGTGGCCACACATTGACCAAAAAAAAAATTATTCAAGTGGTTTGGTTGATTAAACAAAATTCTCTTTAAAAATGAACGAATCTCTATAAGCTTCAAGTTAGAACACTCACTTCAGCAAATCATCTTTGTCTTTAGTTATAGCCAATTGGTCTTTGGCAATTCAGTGTCTGGCTAATCAAAAGACTTTAACAAGATACTTTGCCACATTGATTAATTTTGGTCATCGTTAAACCACATCCTCTAGCTATAAATTCTTAGATAAATTCACATAAAAATAAATCAACCATGTAACATACAAGGTAGTTTTCTTATGGGAATTTTGAACAAACATATACAGCCAAAGATCAACCTATGGAAGGCTGAGATAAAAAAAAGCTGATAGTTACTGACTAATTAAACTGAGGAAATAAAAAAAAAAATAAACCAACAAAATGATGGTGATATCTTTCATTTATGCACCCGTATTAAGTGTGAAATAATATTAACATGGATCAAATGTAAGCATTCCCCATTCCTATTTCAATTGCATACATGAAAATTCTGCTATTATTTGATGCCCTTAGGACTACAAGAGATTTACATTTTTTTAAAGGAATAAGACAAGTTAGAAATATAGTTTGTATAGATTCTAGTTGGTTTCTTAGCTCTAGCAAACTAATGATCAGTTTAATTTACTTATTTTTTGTTGTTGTTTTGTTGTTGAGTATTTTTAACTAATTTTTGCACTTAAGGCATCTAAGTCTGTATTAGTACTAAATGTCAAATAACATTAGCCATTAGCAGAAGATCAGTTTCAGATTGTGTGTGATCTGAACAATACATTATTCCTACTTTTCTAAGAGATTTTAGTGGAAGTACAATACAATAAGCCAATATCAGGACCTAATTTTTCACATATCCACACTTTTCACCTATTGTAAGCATCCACCATATATGGAACTTTAAAATATGCTATGTATTCAACCAAGAAACAGTCATCTGATACAGCATTAAGCATATAAAGTTCTAACTAAAATCAGAATAAACATCTAAGTCACTTTAAATTAACATTTACATACTGCTTAAACATGTGCATTTATATATTCTATAACATCTTTGAGTATGGTTTATACATTGAGTACCTAATTTTTCATGATTTGGGATATTTTAATACCATTGTAATGTCAATTTGCATGACCTTAATTCTATTAGGATATGGTCATGACACATGCACAAAAGTAAAATATCGAAATAATTTTCATGATATGTTTTAATTCTTATATTTTTAACACACACACACCACACACACATATGTGTGTGTATACATATATATGTATATATATACACATATATGTGTGTATATATATGTATATATACACATATATATGTATACATATACATATATATGTATATATATACATATATATACACACATATATGTGTATATATATTCCTCATAGAAAACCTGCCTACTGATTTTATGACACTCCATGAAACATTAATAATTTTCCATTCTAATTTGTGGAAGATCAATTACATTCTTATTTGAATCAATTACTTTTTCTTTTATATATAACATCTTCATTAGTAGATATAGGTTTGGGTTTTTTTTTTTAATAAAATTGGACTCAGGATTATTGATAACAATACAGAAAGAGAATACTAAGTTGGGAAGGTAGGGGCTGGGGCAGTTGGAGGGGAATAGTTTTGGATAGATATGACCAGTATAATGTGTATAAATACATGAAAAATTCAAAAAATATTAAAAATTGCCTAAAACTTTTGGAATTCTACAGCTATACATTGCAAGCTATGTTTATTACATGAAGAGCCAATATTAAAGTTAATGAGACATTAAGTTTTGCTTGTTAGTTTGGTGAATAACACATCAGTCTATTTGTATCTGGAATGAATCATCGCTACTTCCTGATATCACCTCAAATTTCTAATAAGGAATAAACTTGTTTTTCTCCAATTTCAACCATCTTGGAAGAATTGAAAACCTGATATGGAGGACATAGGACACCACCTTCTTCTTCTCTTAGCCCTGTGTACCGGCTCTTCCAGTAATGAACAGTCCCCTTTATGAACATTGACTCGACCATCTGAAGCAGGGCATAACAAGTTATGGGGGTTGGGGGCACAACAAGTTGATTCATCTCAGCAGGCTCTGATTATAGTAGTTTGTTTTCTCTATTATGCAAGTCATTCTTCCAGCTTTAGGACAATTTGTTCTTGTTTTCTAGTCCCTGATAAAAGTCACGGGCATTAGTCCATTCTTCTCTGAAGTCTTTCTGCTTTATATGAATCAATCCAATATATCAAGTTCATTTTCAGGAGTAGTCTCTATTAATTACAAATGTGAATCCTAATGTATATCTTGTCAATTCCTTGTTTCTAAATATTGCATGTCAGAAAGGTGACATAAATATATCTATTGTTCTTGTATATATGTATCCATATATATGTATGTGTATATATGTATATATGTACATATATGTACATATACATATATATGTGTGTATATGCATATGTTATATATCAAAAGGTGCTTGGCTTTGCCAAATCTACAGCATCTTCCTACTGCTTTATATCTGTGGTTTTGCTGCCTGAACATAACTGAAATAAAATCAAAACTTAATGAATAACAGCTTTCATTTCTCATGTAAATTATTAAATAAAATAAGCACTATTCAACATGAATATAAAACAATTTGTATAAATGGAGATACATACATTATAGAATACCAAGATAATTTATAAAATTATCCAAATGAACAATCATCAAATGCATTTTTTATGAGAAACAAAATTTGATATTAAGCCTCACAAAACATTTACATAAGAGACTTCTAAAAATTAGAGTAAGAGAGCATGAAAATATTCTTCCAAATAGGTTTTATTTCTCCACAATGAATGGAATAGTCACTAATAAGATAAACATTAGAAGTAACTGCATCTACCCTGAGATTTCCTCTGGGGAATTTGTTGTTGTTGTTGTTACAGAAAACTGCTTAAAAATCTGCTATTTGTTTTAAAGTTCTTTTTAACCACAACTACACACCAACACTTTAGAAGCTGTTTAACCTATGAACATTAAAACCTCCAAGCACCATTTGAGATAAGAAATAAAATAAACATAGTAAGAATCTGTTATATCTATAAGAAATTTGTGTGGTTACGTGAGGTCATGGTTTGTAAATTTGCAAAACTAATGTCAGCCTGAGAAATGCTATGTAGAACCGTTGAGCTCCCTAAGAACATCATCTGAGTGAAGGCTGGAGTTTTTTCTCAGCACACATATTTTTGACCAAGAAATGGAACTTTTGTTTTGTTACTTATCATCACTTCTCAGATTATTGCAATTAAATTTTATAAACTGCATGGTTTGCAAATACATTTAACAAGTTGTGCTTTTAACAGTCATGTTTTCAACCTTTGTATATTTTAATACCTAAAATGATAAACATATTAACTTATTAGTTTGTCTTTGCATGCATATCATAATTTTATTAATAAACAATTTTATACATGTATGTGCTTTGCTTACATCTACACTACACTCTCTCCTAGAGCTTCTACCACCACCAAATCCCTTCTTGCCAGCAAGCTCCCTCTTATTTTTTGCATCTTGTCTTGTTTTGTTGTTGTTTTTGAATGACCTGTTGCATTTAATTAGGGTTGTTCAACATGAGCAAAGGTAGGGGGTTATTTCAAAAAACATGGGTGAGTTAGCAATTCCTATAATAATAAAGAAAAAAGAAAAACGCCTCCCCTAACAACCATTAATTGCCAATATTCCCTCAGAGAGAGATGAGGCATGCATCCCACCCATGAAAAAATGTTGATGAGCCTCTTGTTGTTCAGGTGACCACAGCTGATAGGAGTTTGTAAGTGCTTTGGCTACATAGACATCATTTTTCTCCACCATCAACTTCTTAGAAAATTTCAATCTCCTCTCCTATTGTTCCTTGAGTCTTGGACGGCTCATTTGGATGTCCCATTTAGAGTTGAATACTCAATAGCCATTTATTTTTAATACTTTGATCATTTATTTGTGAGTCTGCATTAACCATTGCCTACTATAAGCAGAAACTTGTCTGATCAAAGCTGAATGTAGCATTAATCTATGGGGCATAAACGTAAATTTTTTGAAGGCAGCTTCACACCATGTTCACTTAGCAAAAGTGTAGTAGAAGGTTTGAGGGTTTGTGACTTCCACAACAGCTATGGGCTTTTGGCAAGGTTTATAGTAGCAAGCATAGCTTTCCTCTTTTGGAATAAAAGCCGTTGTTTGTACCCCTAACAGTCACACCAGCTTTGTGTTGCCTTTCGTGTTGATATTTGGTTTTCAGGGTTCAGAGCTGGATAACACCATTGATGAACCCCCCCTCCCCACTCCCTACACCTGCATTACAACTTCCAGTACAATGAACACTAGCCTGCAAGGAGGAAATTTCTCTCTTAATTCCAATCTGATTTCTCTGTACCTTGCAACCAAATTGTGTGGTATCATCAACAACTGGATTCTATCATACAGTGCAGGTTGGCAATGAAGAACAATGACAGTATCCTGTATTGTTTGGGTGAGGGCTCTGAGACCTTCTTGGCAGAAAATTCACAGGGAGATGTTTAGTACCCAGCACTGTGATGTTTCTGAATAACCTATGACTTCTGTGTGCCGCATTACTTACTCATGCAGAGTACTTCCATTTAGAGTTTCACTTTGTTATTATATTTTAAGTAGTTCTCAAAATATTATGCTTCCATGTGATGTTTCATATATACATCCTTTTTTGATCTTCTTGCCCATCCCCTTTCTTTTGCCTATTCCTTCTCATCCCCCTTTAATTATTTTTCTAATCGCAGCAATGGCCTCTACTTATATGTATTTTTTTCTCTCATTCTGAGTTAGTTTCTGACTTCTGTAAACCTCAGCCATCCCTTTTATTTAAGAGTGCTATTCTACTAAACAACAAGGCCATATTATAAATAAATATTGTGGACATGAGAATCCCTGGAGTAGAAAGCCCATTGCAAGAGCAATTCAGAAAGCTAAATAAATTTGTAATCAAAAATAATATTTTTTAAAATGGAAGAACAATTAATAATCAGGACACATATTAACAAAGATTACAAAATATTTAGTAGTATCCACTTGAGGCAGAAAAATTGAGGTAATATGGTAAGCTCAGATGAAGATGTTAATTATGTAATTTTAATGTTGATATGAAAAGCAGTGTGACCTACAAATGAAAGAACAATATTTAATAACATGGTTTCACATTTATTTTTTCAAACTGAGGAAGAATTGGTTTATTGGCACAGGCATTCCTTGTTAAATTCATAGGGTTAAGTGATGACTACAACAAAAAGGAGGTTTTCCCAGACTAGCTTTATTGCGATGTCTGTTGATCACCCAGCAAACCGTGACCACAAAGCTTGTTTTAAGCCAAAGAATTAGGACATGATCTTTAAAACTAGTACAGCTCTTCATACTCAGTTGAGGTGACAAGGCATAATATCCTATTAAAAAAGCATCGGCTGAGGACAGGACCAAGGAGAGCTGGCCACATTACCAATGTTGATGGATGCAGATGCCTTCTGAAAAGGTAGTGTTCTTCAGAGAACTGCATTGAGCCACCATCAATACCTGCCACAGACCTGGAAGTGACTAGCTTCAAGGCGCAGCTGACAGGTGGCATTGTCCTCTCATCATGAAGTTGGTGTTCATTCTTTTGGAAATCCTGCAGCGAAAGCCCTTGGGTCTGGGGATGCTGGGATGGGGGTGGGAGGGAAGGCAGGCAGAGCTATACTACAGAGCAGGTACTACAAACAGCACTAGTCTAGGGTCAGGTTAGGATGGAGGCTGTAATCACTCTCATGGGACAGGACAGAGTGCTTGGAGGGAAGCTCTGATGGCAGGCAGCTCTGTCCAATTGCCCAAACCTTGCTGAAAGCATCATGGATATTAGGTGAACTCAAAGAATCAAAGACTCTACTGTCTGCCTCACTCCCTGCCTGGGTTGCTAAATTTTAGAAAAAGCCCCTAAGGACTAGATAATCAAGTCACAGTAGATTAGAATCTTCCCCAGTACTGGTTAGTGTGTGGGATTCAGGCCACAACTTCTGATTCAGTCCCACAGTGGTTCTCTCCTCTGAGGATTTTAAAGAAGTCATTATCTCCTCAGTCAATGTTCCAAGAGTTGGCTGTCAGCCATAAGGGAACTACACACACACACACACACACACACACACACACACAGGCACACACCTCAAGTCCAGGATGCAGATGGCGTGGTCACCCATCATATCACCGGCTTCATGCTTGTATACTCCTGATTTGTAACACAAGAAGTCAGCAAACACAGTGAAGGCAACCTCCACTGGGCCAATTTTGTGTATTTCCACCACTATCTCCTTCTTGCTGTCAGACATGCTGTAGAAGTGCACCCATAATTCTTATTGTCTTTATAGAATGGGGAGTAGCCAGCCTCACAGCTCTTGTACTTGGGAGTATCTCCTCCAGTGCACGGGGGGCGGGGGGGGGGGAGAGAGGGGAGGGAGGACGAGAACCATTAACATGACGCTCACAGGAAGGAATGGTGTATGGCAAACAACTTACATGAGAATTGTAGATTCTACTAGAAACCAGGCCTTTTATCGTCCAGAAGGTCCATGCTCCAGAGGGATAGCCACCATTACAGCCGTCCCCACACTGGATACCATAGCAGGTAAGCAGGTCCTCAGCAGACACCTCCACGTTGACTCGGCCATTGGTATGAATGCATATTCGGTCAGAAATGGCTTTCACTATCACAAATGCCCAACAAGAGCCCCACGACCCCTAATCTCTAATCTGTTCGATGGTCAGGCAGTTTGACCACTGTTCCCCTGCATCAAAGGTTTCAGGTAGATTTAGGTTCTCACAGAACCCAACCCTTTCTGGTAGCTTGAGTCCACCCAGGACTGTACCACACAACTTCTTCAGATAGCTTATGTCAACATTGTAGAAGTTGTGTCCAGCCTGCCATGCTGTATTCTGCTTGTTGATATAGCTAATCAGGTCATTCGACAGTGGGTAGAAAGAAGGCTTGTCATAGGCACAGGTCAGTGCCAGAAAGCAAGAGATAGGGCTCAAGGACCACCACATCCTGGAAGCTGGGTCCTACACTTACCCATCGCAGCACGACAGTCTGGGCCCGCAGCTGCAGAGCTGAACGGAGCTACTCCTGAACTCTCCTGTGCACCCCTAAGTACCTAAACAGCTCACATAGTTTCACAATTTAAAAGACATTGTCTTCAGATCTTGAGTTTTGGTATTTTAATAAAGTCAGATGAAGACTTTAATCATAGATAACACCAAGAGTGAATAATGAAGTATAATTAAGATAAAATAGAACGCACACATTTAATAAGCATGGCCAGATTAATTTATACACATAGACATATGTGCAATATAACCAGGATAATCATGACAAAAATATCCTAGTATTCAAAAAATTTCTTTGTGGTTTGTTACAGGTACTCAAAGAAGTGCTTAAACTTAACTACAATTTTGTCTTTTATTTTTTCGAATATCATATAAATACTGCTACAGAGTAAGTAATATTAAGCAGTAAAATAGTAAGTAGTATATAAGCAGTAGACCCTATAAGATACTTAACATTTTTGAGATGCAGTTGTGTTTAATGTATCACTATTGTTTTAATTTTGGACAGTTCCTATTTTTATTGTCCATCAATCTTCTTATATGTTAAATAAATAGTTTATATAAATTGTGATTTTAAATTATTTACACAATTTACATTACAAAAACAAACAGAAAATGAGATGATGTAAAAAAGAACAGGATAGGTTTTTCATAGGATGAAGCACTTTTTAGTAAAAGAGGTTGATAAATGTTTTAGGTTTATTTACTTTAATTCTATGCTGTGAGTGGTTTGTCTACGCATATATCTATACGTATGTATATTCTGTGATTGTGGAGGCCAGAGAAGACTGTCTGATCCCAAAAAACTAGAGTTATAAGTGTCTGTGAACTACCATGTGGGTTCTTGGAAAAACACTTCTGTCCTCTGGAAGAATAGATTGGGTCCTCTGGAGGAGCAGTCAATGGTCTTAACCATCGAGCCAACTCTCCAACTCCAGTGGAAAACACTTTAAAAATTGAATCATGATATTTCAATCTGGCCTTCATATATAAAAGATGCTACTAGTGTCCAGACAATTGGAGAAGCCATACCAGGATGTAGGACAGCTGGAACTCAATCCAGAACAATAAAGAAAAAAAGACATAGACAGATACTCTGTATCTCCAGAGCTACACTTTAATTATTTAAATTAGTTCTGAGACCCCGTCAATTAACATAAATGTGATAAGGTTTTAGGGTCCCTGAGGGGAGAGGAGCAACAAGTCCTCTCCACTCAGGAATCATGTACAGGATTGACTGTGAGATGGTCAGTTCCCCGAGAAGGGAGAGAGTACGCCAGAGACAGAGGTTTGATATTTAATTGCTCTTTAATAATGCACAACAAACAATATATTATCACCAATGCTAAAGCTATTGTAACAATGAGGTATTGCCACATTTCCTATACATTGTCTCTATCAATATCAATACAATAAACACAAATAGTAAGTTGCTAATTACAGAAGAAATAAACATAGTAGTAAGTACATTATTATTCATGAGTTATATGACCTGAGTCTTTATGACTGTAGTTTCCAGCAGCTTAGGTCCGGAGGAGAGTGCTTGACCAAGAAGATAGGGGTGTTCTGCGGCTTCCAGCAGCTCAGGTCCAGAGAGTGTTTGACCACGAAGTTGGAGGCTTTGGTCTCTCAGCTGTCTCCTTGATGATCAGGTACAGAGTGCTCAGTCTCTCGGCTGCTGCTTTGATGATCCAAGCTGTAGAGTGTTTGGTCTCTCAGCTGCAGAGGAGGTCTGAATGGAGGATCACACTAGGTAACCATTGCTACCAGTGTGATGAAGTACTCTGGCCAAGGGCTCCTCTTTAATGTTTGAATTGGGGTTACTGCTGACGTACATGGCAGATAACCAGATGTGTCTGGTTATCTGTGGGCTATGACTTCATTGCAGGCAGACTTTTAGTTATCATCATACTTTAAAACATGTCCAAACTTGTTTTCTGGACTTGTCCAGACTTGTTTTCTTTCCTATTACAATATGGAGTCAGCTCTGTTAAGGACCTGCTTCTTACAAAGATTTATATAAAAATGACAGTCAGACATAAAATTTTAAAAAAACTGAAGGAGTCCAAATAACTGGTCACATTTAAGAAAAATACAAGTTATTATAACTTCTCTTTTTGATTCTCTATCCCACAAGGTCTAAAATCTTGAGGCAAGGCAGTTTGTCCCGTCTGGGATATAGGCAAACAAAGGTGGGTCAGGAACATATGTCCAATATATACGTCCGGGTCACCATTGTCAGGGTACTCAGCAAGCTCACAAATCAGCATCATTCCTTGTCCCAGCATCAGCGTGTCTCACCAATCACTCTTGCAGCCATGCTCCTTCAGCATTCTGCAGAAAAAACACAAACATGCCCTCTTCCCTATATTAAATACCTGATTGGGAACATGGCATATACCAGTAAGTAGATCCTTTCTTTTCACCTAGGCATAAGTATGCCTAGTTGCAGGGTGAGGGGATCACAACCAGATGTGTGTCAAGGCAAGCTCAGCAGGCAGTCTATTCTTCTTAGCTCTTGTAGCAGACTACAGGCCACCAGGGAGGGTAATGCCTCCTGGGTCCTATAGTTATCTACCCTGGTAAACAACTCCTTCAGGCCTGGTCAAGGCTGAGGGAAGGGTACAATATGGTACTGTAAAGATAGACATTATTTATTAGTTTATTAAGTAGACAAATGATCAAAATAAGAGAATAACACAAGCACATATTAAAAACAGATTTAAACTAGAGCAAATACTAGTAATAACCTGACACAGGGCCTAGAACATGCTCGAAAGGACTTTACACTAATACACGACACATCTGTGCAAACAACCATTCTAAAAGGACTACCTTGTGCAATAAATATGGCAATGCAAAACAAAGGAAACAAAAAAGAAAAAAATCACATTAAAAGAAACTGTGCCCTTGACTTTATCCTTTCAATTAATCAGCTCGATCGTTGCCCTATTTTTTGACCAGTGAAATGAAAATCCTTAATTTTAAAAATAGCTGTCCTAATTTCTTCTATTTTTTTTTTGTAGTACAAATCATCTACCTGTGAATTTGTATCACCAGTAGCACATTATAAACCCATGTTCTCTGTATTTTGCAAGGTGATATAATGGAAGGAAATTGAATTCATGAGTAGAAGACGTGGCTTCAATCATAAGTGAAAAGTATGTAGGTCCAGGGTTTTGTGATCTTCTTCTCACTTAATGTGAACAAGTTTTGAGTATAATTTGTTTTACCTGTGAAATCAAATGTTAGATACACTGACAAAACTAAGAGGCAACACATATCACATATAACACAACATACCTTATCAATGTAAAGCAACCCATCACATTCATTATTCAATTGAAAATAATTTTGAGGAGGAAAAATAAAATGGAGTGACTAATGAGAGATTTGAAGTAAATAAAAGCTCCCCACCTCGCTATAAACATTGGAAGGTCTTAGGCAGGAAGTGTAAATAAATTGAAAAGTGTATTTCCCTTGTAACATTGATGTTACTGAATTCATAGTTTTAGGCTCATTAAAATACTTTTTGATTTTGTCACAGTATCAAGAAATCTTAGGAAATGGCCATTAAAATTCTCCAAAACTTTCCATTTACTTATTCTTAGCTACATCATTAGTTTTGTTTATTTTCTAAGGTATAGGAATTTTTCATTATTTTATTTTTTTCAGATGTTTTCAGAAATCTTCTGAATCTAATGAGTTACCAGATAAATCCATTTTCATGAGTAACTAGCTTTACAAATTATGTTTTTATTGGAAGGAAGCATTTCTAACAGAAAGTTAAGTAATTGATGGCGGAAAAGATTTGATTGGCATGTTTCCCATTTCATATAGACAGTTTGTATGGCTCATTAAGATATGCTGACCTATAACCAACAACATAAATCCTAGATAATACTGACATAAAGCTGAAAGATTAAACTATAAAAAGAAGACAGTCACAGTGCATTAATTACATACAATTAGATTCAGAACTTCTATTTTTCCCCCTTTTAAACATTTTTACTCAGAAAACCTAAGAACTTAACAAAGTTACATATTTATTTGCTTAAAACAGTTATGTATCCTCTTTAAATGTAAGTCTGTCTATCCAAGCAAAACCCTATTATTTTGCTAAAAAAGTGAACGCATTTGTATCTTCAGATCATCCAGACAACGCTGCAATACACAGATATAATTTTTTTGTAACAATCTAGAAACAGCTTGAAGCACAGCTCCTAGGCCTGGACCAAAACACACACTCAAGAGCAAAAAGTAGACTTGCAAAAAATGCGTGTCTAGTCAAGGAAGCCAAGAACAGGGTTGATTTATTATTTAGTAAATAATCTAGATGTCGTATCTCAGCATTTCCATTGCTGTAATGAAACACCATGACCAAAAAGCAAGTTAAGATGGAAAGGGTTTATTTGACTTAAACTTCCATATTGCTGTTCTTTGAATTAAGTCAGGACAGGAAATTCCAACAGGGCAGGGAACTGGAGGCAGGAGCTAATGATGAAGCAATATGTGGGTGGGCTTTTTAGTGCCTTGCTCATCATTGCTTTGCTCAGCCTGCTGACATAGAGAGCCCAGGAAAATTAGCCCATGGATAGCACCACCCACAATGGGCTGGGACCTCTGCCTTTAATTATTAATAATAAAATGCTTTACAGCTGCATCTTATGGAAGCTCTCAACTCTCAGTTGAGGTTCCTTCCTTTCAGATAGCTCTAGTTTTTGTTAACTAGAGTTGACATAAGACTAACCAGCAAACATGCCAAGTGGTTACTTGGAGATCATATTGTTTATGAACACAAGGTTGAATATTTGTGGCTGTATAAGCAGTTCTGAGTACAGCAAGAATTATGCAGTCTAGCAAAGATACCAGACATCACAACTCATGAAAGAAGCACATGATACAACTCACTGTAAAAGACAAGGTGATATATTTCTACTAAGTCAAAAATTAAAAGAAAATTAAAAACTATTTTAAAATTCTCGAGGGAGATAAAAGGAAACAAGAAAAGCAGGAGAAAAGGTTGCCAAAATTTTGTTTTATTAACCCTTATAAAATATAATAGACGTATCTGGTAACCCATTAAATGAAACAGTTTTGTAACAACTGCAGAAATAAAATAATGGGGGGGGGGGTAAGAGCCTAAAGCTTAGAAAATCAACAAAACTCATAGTGTCACCAAAACAATAGAATTTTATTAATTCTTTTTCTTAAACAAAATATATTGGAAAGAGTAAAATATATTGCTGAAAACAACTACTGAAGTTTTTCTGTGCAGTACAAATAAGTATCAACAGGGCAGTTTATATAGATTTATGACTTAGGCAATAACAGGAGAATCACACATGTTATAGCCTCTCTCCTTTCTGAAATTTCCCCTGAGAAGTCACTGCAACCAGGTTTGGGAACAGAGCTACTCTTCATTTTATTCTTTAGATTTTTAATTTAAGCAAGTGTCATGGCAGTAAGGTCTTTAACAAAGGCTAACTACTTATGTTTGTTATGTACATAGGAGAATTTAGAAGACATAGACATAATACCTATCCATTTGAATGTGTAATGGGTTGATTATATTGGGAAATATGACAAGGCTTCAGGGAATGTGTGATGTAAAATCAACACAGCAGCATGAATAATAACAAAATGCTCTAGTACTATAGTATGTATATATAGTACATATGCATATATATGTATATACTATATATGTATTTATTTTCTCATTCATGTGTGTATGTGTATATGTGTATTATTCATAGTTCCATTGTTTAGGATGATCTAGTCTACAATTAGCTGGATCATGTTACATTTCGCCCATGACTAGTCAGCATAAATAACCTGTGACAGAGAACTGATTGTCTCAAATTTAGGAAGTATATAAGAGGAAGGTATAGCAACAGGGTGCTACAATCCCCATCAATGTTGTTCTCAGAAAGTTCTCCCACCAGGTTTCATTTAATGTTTCCACCAGTATAGATAGAATTATCTTGGAAACACAGCTTCAACGTGGGGTCTTTAGGGGACATTCAATATTGAAACTATCACAGTATATTAGAAGTAGTGAGTATCTCATAAAAATGTACATTTTAATGCCTGAAAATGTATGTCTATAACTAAATATTTAATGAAAAGCAATTCATAGATACTGGCAATTTTGGAAATGTGTCCTCTATGATTTGATTAGATATTATTCCTACCAATTTAGACACAAGCAATTTGAAGTGATTTATTGCCAGTAGTCTGTGCTTACCTTTTATGACTGATGCCAGGGGTTTGTGCTTAATTCACATTCATTGCTGAATAAATAAAGGAATAAATAAATGGGACTATAAGAGAATAGTTATGTAAACAGGAACCTTTACCATTCTCCTGAGGATTATCATAACAGCTTCATATATTCAGGAAGAGTATTCTAACAAAACCTAAAAGCTTATTAATATCTAAAACATGTTTTCCTAAGTTGAGGTTCTGTTTTCTAACTGCTGTTACTGCTGTTGTTATTTTCATGGCCTAAAACAAATATACCTTAAGACTATCCCATTACTTTATCGCTCTATTTATTAAGTGACAGTTGATTAAGAACTCAATCTTTTTTCAATGGCATGATAATATCTAAAATATTGTTGCCTACTAAATGTTAAAATTGTAATTGGCTTGCATTCACAACAGAAACAGTACATATGCATTGTATTTGAGCTTCAGTCAGCATAGCTAAAAATCAGGTATCAAGGGAAATATGATAGTGGAGACATCTACAGACAAAGATTGCTTGTTATGTTTGTCACCATTCATATCTACTGATGTTGGAATGTTGGATTCTAAGATCCAAACCAGGGGACGCACTCCCCCAGAAACACACAGACAGAGGATTCTCTGCAACAACTTGAGGTTTAATGATACTGGTGCACCAGGACTCCCTCGCATGTCAGCAAGAGAGCTCCGAACAAAAGCTGGAAGTGGTTCTTATACAGATGAAGAATGAAAAATTATAAAAATCATTTTTATAGAATATATACATATATAGATGCTTTTTAAGTTCTTTTAAAGACATGGAAACTTTTCTCTGAAACAAGCCAGGCCAGTTTCAGGAACTGGCTGTAAAGAATGAAAGTCATTCGGGTGGTAAAAACACAATGACAGGGCTGTGGCTCTACGGCTGGAGCTAGTGAGAAATAGTTAATAGATAGTTGACAGGGCAGGGCAGTGATATGGTAAAACCACATTTTTGAGAAAAATGAGTGTACTGAGTAATTTCCATGGCTATTAACCATTCAGGGTGGGTTTCTCTGGAATGTTTCGCTATTCTTATGTTATGTATCCTTGACAACCCCTCACCCCCCCCCACTCCCCTGGTTTATGGTTTTCCTCTTTAAAAGACCCCTTAACCCATCACTCGTGGCCAAACCTTGCCCTTGAGAGAGAGCTTGTGGTTTGACCACTGGCCAACTTCCCTAATAAAGCCTCTGCTGATTGCATCCAGGTATGGTTTCTTGTTATCTTTGGGTGGTCGTGATTTCCTAAGACTTGAGAAAGGATCTCCCGAGTATGGGGGTCTTCACTTAGTACAGGAGGGCAACCACAAAGGACCCCAAAGGCTGACCTTCTCAGGTCCGGTCTATAGATGACTCAGATTCACACATTACTTTTTTTTTCTGACCACCTCCCATCCTGGAATGTGTTTCTGTGCTCTGGGCCTTCCCACCCTCAGGTGGGTTCTCTTCTTTTGTGGTCTGAGGTTTGTTAATCAGCCTCTCCCTTCCGCTTCTGAGTGTTAATCCAGCAAGTGTCCTCTGACTAAGAAATGTGCCCCTCTTGGGATGTGTCCTGGGACAGTGGTATTCTTTTAATCTTAAATTTAAACCCGAAAGAACCCAAAAGTTCTACACTAACATATGTTGTATTGATATCTACCCAGAGAAATCAGTTTCTGTTAGCTTTGCAATTTTCAATACCAACTTTGTTATACTATATTTTGGGGAAGCATTTGTTTTTTACTAAGTTTTTGATATATGTCAGTACCAATTCTTTTGCTATGAACTATATATCAGGTTTAATTTTCTAGGGCTTAATTTTAAATTTCTGAGAGAAGACATAGGATTGAAGGAGACAATTAGTCTGCAAAAGAAACGGAAATGACTTTCAAACAGCCTGACATACTTTCAAGCGTAGTTAGACATACTATGATTATTTATAAAAAGGTAGGAAGCAAGAATGATATTGAGTTACACTGCCAAAATTCTGAAAATAGACTAATAAATACAGATAAATAAATAAAATATAAGTACATTGCCTTAGATTTCATTAGGAAGTCTGAACCCATTTTTACAGTTGAAATCAGAATAGTTACAGAGTACAAAAGTTTTCAGAAGGGTATTTGGAGACTCTTCTCTATTCTACCAATCATTTTGATTTTACTAAAAGTAGAGTTTTCCCACATTTTAGTCAATTTTGTTTTCTTTTAATTGAGAAGACTGCAAGCATGCTTGTACATAATTAAAATTCTTTTCCCTTACCCTACGTTTTAAAATGCCTATGATAGCACATTCCACAAAAAGCTAAATCTTGTCTTTCAGTTTATTGATTTCTTTATGAAGACATAGTAGAATGCAGTAAGTATTTTTTTATGTATTCTATCTAATTTGAAATTTTTCCATCAATAATGTAAAGGGATCAGTAAAACAAAGAATACAACAGAACACTTTCTCTGTGTCTTTTACATACATGACTTTGCTTCTCAATGTTATTGCTGCCTCCTGTGGTGCCAGACTCATGAAACTCTGTGAAGTAGTGATAGCTCTAAACAGCACAAATAACAGAAGGATTACACACCGATTTTCTGTGTATAAAAGAGCTGGTAAGATGACAGCCTTTTGCTATGCCTTTACCTAACACTCAGAATGGTGTTAGAATGGGATGTATGAGTGGGCTAAAGCTGCATTTGAGTGATCCCAAAACTCTGCCCCTTGGTTTGTAAAGAGATGGCTGGGGCAAACAAGAGCCAACCTAACTGGAAGACCTTAATCTTTGCATTCCTGGTATGCAAAGATTAAGATTTTACACTGTGACCAAGCTGATCTCTTGAAATGTTAATTACCAGGGTAAATACCATTTCAAAGATGCCACACTTTTTCTTGATTAGGTGTAAGCAACTGCCTTTGTTTCACAACCTAAACATTTGGATTATTCTAGATAAACAATCTTTGAGCTTCCCTGTTGTCAGATATCTTCACACAGAAACATGGGCCTTAATCTGTCAATGGTCCTATAGTTTTTATATCTTTGATTTTATTGCCTTCTACAAAGCAAAAACATTTAAGAGCAAATAGTTCAGGAATGACTAAGGCAGGAGAGAATTTCCTGTAGAAGTTACAGATTTAGAGTAAGCTCTTTGTTATTTCAGGATAGTGTCTCACTCTGATTGGCTTCCTTGGTCTTCACGTGTCAACTTCCCAAATGGTGGAATTATGAGTGTGTGCCATCACATGAAGCTGAACTAAACTTAGGAGCCACAAAGTAAAGAGGCAGGCACATTAGAAACTAAAGCAACCAAATAGAATTAAGCTTTGTATCTGCATTTCTTTATAGTAGCTAATGAAGACAGTATTTCATACTAAAGGAGAACTAAGGTTTAATTTGTAGGGCTATCATGAATATTCAATAAAATACATGAAAAACTGTTAGGCTTTAAGTTTTAATTACTGGGCTTAAGAGATCTATAAAACACGGACAGCTTCCTGGAATGCTGGGAGCTGTTATTCATCTAAGATAACAAGCCACACGTTTTCACTCTTGTAAACAAGGTTGGCTGTCTCAACTATACAGGATATGCTTGATTACATGTAGGCAGGATGGGTATTAGGATGTAAGCTTGCACCTGATCGAACAAAGGCAAGAAGTATGTAACCTAGTGGATCTTGCCTTTATAAGCAGCCAGCTAACATAATTCACAGCCCTTCTCTGGGAATTCCAAGTATATACATAGCCTGTACCCAGTACCCTGGGCAAGATTTAATAAAACTTGTTTCAATTAGGCTCAAAAAATAAAGTAATAGTTCAAATCACACCTGGCAGGGATAATAAACCACTCCAAAGTTCAGCAAGTACTATAAGTTATAAGAGAGCTTGTCCTTCCCTCAAGGTCTAAGTACTCTATACATTTCCCAAATATGAACTTTACCTAAGTAATTTTACAGTTAAAGGAGAGCAAATGAGTCTTTACGAAAATCTCTCAAATGCTCGAGAGAGTTTATTATTTTCCTATAGTACCTAAAACATGCCACATATCATAGCTGCCTTTGGAATGAAGTCATTATAACCAATAGATAATTGAGTAGTATCTCCTATTGTTGAAATATGTGTCATCTTATTGAGGAGAAAAATTGGAACTTGAGTTTGAACGACAATGAAAAGCTTTCATTCTCAATTTAATACTTTCTAATGCTGATAATCTTGAAATTTTCTAAGCACAAATTCATAAAAGTACACTCTGACTCATATCACCAATGAAATAAAAATAATTAAAGGTAGGACTTTGACTTATTTTACACATCTTAAATAACTTTGTCTACAGGGGGGCATGCAAATTTGTGCATAGTTACAGCCAGGTCTTTAAAAAACGTTCTGAATATTCTCACACAGTTCCTGGCAAAGCAATACAGCTAGTCATTGCTTTACAAATTAAAAAATTTCAATAATGTAAAATTTTAGAATTGTGCCACTGAAGGAAACATTATAATGAAAGCCTTCTAAAAAATAGTTCAAATCACCTCATTCATATTTAAATATCAGAAATGAAGTCAGACATATTTAAAATGTAAGTGTTCTTCTCCTACAATGTCTTAAATTAAATAGATGCTTATTAAATCTTCAGAGCTGGGTGGAGCTCAGTGGTAGACTATTTGTATAACATGTTTGAGGATATGATTTCATTGTGCCATACCAGAAAAAAAATAAAATTAATGTTGAGTATAAATGCTTTGACCTTTTAAAATAAAACATGCATTTGCTTTCCAAAATACCATACACAATATCTAAGAAGCCATAATTATGGACATAATTATGTTACTGCAGAGACAATAGCCTAGAAAGGAAGGAAGAGATTATTATGTTATTTAATCCTCAAATAATTTTCAATTTCAGGAAACAATGACACATGTAACATCTTAGCACTTTTTCAAATTAAATACACATTTTTACTAAAAATAAACACAAAACGAGTATTCCTTATCATGGCCACATGGTAGAAAATGTCTCAGAAAAACACTATCATGGACAAGTTCAAACTATCATCAGTATTTTTGTTGAGAAAAACTGATGCTGCCTAAAATTCCACAGTAGAAAGAATTCTTAATATTTTTAATAATACATTAAAAACACAAAACATTCATATTAATGAAACTCCATGTTTCAAACATGTAGATCATCATGTGGCTTGTTGAAACACTTATGATATTTTTTCTGGTAAACACTATCAAATTGCTTTCCTTTTATCAAGCATTTTCAAATGTACAGCCCATCATTGTCAGTCCTTACTCTTCTGCATAATAGAACCAGCATATTGCCTCTGTCTGTCTGTACTGAATGCAGTACCCATTCAGACCATATCCATGCCCCTCCTTCCATATCCTCCTTGGGAAACCTCCCCTAGATGCTTAATTTTTATGAGATTAGCTTTCTCCCCAGGTACTGGTGTACTTGACCCTGATGCCTGCTAGATTTCTAGCAATATTTATATAATGACAAATGGCAGAATTTTATAGTTTTATTAAGGCTGATCAAGAACTTTTGCTACTGTCTTATTCTTAATGGGACTGGGATTCAACTATTTCCACTTTTGGGGACAAGTAACATTTTATTCCTATGACAGTAAGAAAAGAAAACTGAACCCAAGTGTTCATTTTGAATCTTCTTTTTCTCAAAACTGACCTGAATTACATCCCATGCCCTGGTCTAGAATGAATATTTGTGTGAAAAATTCAGATATTGCAGTAATGAATATTATTGAATTATCTGTGAACTTTCCTTGTTTGAAATTACATTTCTGGGGATTCTACCTTCTAGGGAATAATTTCAGTTGGAAGAATATTAAGCATGTAAAATATTACATCCAAGCTGACTTTATTTGCCTCTTACCATGCAAGTAAAAGGTTACCTAAAGTGCCTGGAGAGTTCTGTAAAATGAAATTTGTAGCTGACAAAGTGGGTATTTTTCTGATTTTCCCCAAGGAGCTAGATTGTAGCTTCAATATGGAAGCTGTGAGCAGAGAAATGAATGATCAGGGACTTTCTGAGCCTCCAAATCATCTGCTTTTGTAACAGGCAAGGAAATCAAACATAGATTGCTTTATGAAACACAGCAATTACTCCTGAGAATGTCAGGCAGCATTAGGATGTCTCTGTTCAATATCTTCTAAAATTACTTCATGTTTTCTTGATCGTCAGTAATTACTTTAAGCATTGGGCAGAAGATGCAAAACTAAGGAAAATTTAATTTATGATTTAGTATATCTGAAAATCTAAGCTAGAGAAATAATTCAGTAGGGAAAGTGCTTGCTGCAAAAACATAAGAACCTGACTTTATAACCCTATACCACAGAAAAGCCAGGCAATGTGCAGAATGTCTGTAAACCTTGCCATGATACTGCAATGGAAAGGATAGAGGAAAAAACATCTCTGTAGCTCACTGAAGAGCTAGTGTACTCAGTAAGTAAAACTTTAGATCACTGTGATACTGTCTCAAAATGTAAGGTCAGGAATGATCAAGTCAGCTTACTTACATCAACGTTTGGCCTCCATTTACAGGTATACATGCTTATACATGTTCACACATGACACATGCATAAATATAAACACCATGCACCTACAACCACACTCACGCACATAACATTAAAAGTTTGATAGATAGAAAAAGTATTTTAATCTTAGCTTTTAAGCCATATATTTAAATGCAGACTTTTCAGAACGTTTTTAAGGAATTTTAGTACCAAGGGCTCCTGAAGGCATAAAATGCCAAATATATATAGAACAATACTATTATAGCTACTGTAGTCATTACATACTCAAATCTTCGTTGATTTCTTTTATGGATGTTAATTTATGGTGCATTTAGGATCCATTTTAAGGCAAAGGAAGGGATGCAATCTCTTAAGTGATTCGGGAGCTCACAGTGTTGCTGGAGATTTAACTTGAATACATACTATTGAAGGTCATCATGTACTTCGACATTCTTTTAGTCCCTACAGAAAGATTCTGTAAATCAAATGGGTGTAGTTGTCACATCTATCATCTAGATGGACAATCTAGTGACTGCAACCCAGTCACATAACCCTTCCAGCAGAGGTCATCTGAAAACAGGTGAATCTCAGAAAGAAAGGGTAGGAAATAGCTGGTTGTTGTTGTTCATGATGATGATGATGATGATGATGATGATGATGATGATGATGGGTGTGAAACAGTGCATCACTATGAAATCCTGCCTGGCCTGAAATTCACTATGCAGACCAGGGTTGCATTAAACTCATAGAAATCTGCCTGCCTCTGTTTCCTAAGTGCAAGGATTAAATACATGTATCATTATGCCCAGCAGGAGAACAGTTTTTATATAAAAGCTTGCCACTTACTAATTGTTGGTCTTAATGGTAGGTGCAGAAGAAGGAATAGGAGGTGAAGAGGGAGATAAAACTGTGTGTGTGGGGGGAGGGGAGCTTGCCAGTCTAATTGTTAGTCTAATTTCATCAATACGTTTATCAGGGCATTCCACTTTAGCATATGATTTTTTTAAAATTGTAATCCTTCTATATAATGCTGGGTCTATTTATGGAGTCAAAATTATACTTCCAAAATTATGGATACAGTCAGATTTGCAGATTTCTCATAATTTTAATATAACAAAAAATGCCACTAAGAACTATAAGTAGTAATGACTAACAGTGAAATTGGTGTTTCATATAGGTATTGACTTATGGAAAAAGAGAGTGTTCACAGGTGCAAAAAATTAAGAGATGATCTTGATGGCTATGGCTGGGGATCTTTGCCCTTATTCAGTGTATCTTCCCTCTCCACCCTTGTCCTTATTTAGTATGCCATCTCTTATCATATCTGTCTTTGTTCAGTGAGTTATCACTCAGAGCATTTATCCTTGATCACTGTGCCCTTAGCAGCACAAGTATTCCTCAAGATTCACTTGTAGATTTTTCCAATGATATCTCAGATTACCTGTGAACATACAAGAACACTGTCCAGTAAATACATTAACATTATACCACCAAGTGAATATTCAGTTATAACCTGGGAAAGGGTACTTAATCCCACCATACTAACTACAATGTGGTAAGAATATCCATCAAAACATGTGGACAAAAATTTCTTGAGATGTTCTACTAAAATTAGACTCACTGAACACATATACTTTGATCATTATTTCTTATCCTCTAATTCCTAAGAGGATCTTCCTGAGATCATACCTAGTAAATTCCTTTCATTCAAAGGAAATTCCACTTTAATATCTGTATCTAAGGATGCTGAGTCAACATACAAAATAGATTGTTTAAAATACTTTAAGTCTTTGATATTCCTAGACAAGTTTAGCACAGGTAGTGGAGCTGCCAAGGCTGCATTTATAGCCTAGACAATATGTCTGCATTACCTATTTAAAACATGGCCTTTTCTTAGATTGCATCTATGCTGAGAGCCTATGAATCCCTGTAGACTCACCAGGACCATGCAGGACAAAAAAAGGATAGGACTGACTATGAATAAAAAGAATAAAATGTGAAAGTCAAGCCTTGAAAGTGAAAGAAAAGAAAAGATCATAATGATGTAAATTCAACAGCAGGGGCTGCTGCACATTAACCTGCATCAGTGTCGGCAGAGGTATTTGCAGTTATATGTGAGTAATGTTTCAGAAACACATCATGCATATGTGAAGTAAGCTACTCAAAAGCAGACTACCAAAAATGAAAAATATTTTAAAGGTAGATTAAATTATTTAGAAATTTGAATATAGCATCTAACATCTTAGTACCTAATATAAAGCTATATTAAACTTTGCAAAAATTTATTTATCAATATTTTATAATAAAAGTCAGTTGAGGTGAATAAGTAACTAGAAGACTAATATTAATAATCATATCTAAACGAATGGGTAAAAGGTAACACAATCTTAAAAGAATGATCTTACCTTTCATCACTGGGACATTAATATTTGTGATCTATTTTTGGTAAATATGAACATATGATAGAGAAGCAATAGAGTAAGATTCAATGAATAACCATATCTTAGTCCTTGTAATTTTAACATATATATCAAAGAAAAGTATGCCAATGGGTAAACACATATTTTATCAGGAAGTAACAACATTTTCATCAAACAGGAGGTATTAATAGTCAAGAGAAATAGTTATTGAAAATATATTACTTAAATATATTATGTTTCTCCATGAATTAGTAATATAAATATTCATAAATACTCTAAATAATATCCAAGATCTCACTAAAGAATAAGCTCAGCTATCAATTAAATAAAACCCTGATTGTCACAAATTGAAAAGAAATAAAAAAAATGTTAAAGGCAAAAGATCAATGTTTAAAATCTTTATAGTAAATTCTAGATTAAGATTAAAATAGAATAGCCTAGAGAGAACATGTGACTATGTACTGTCTGATAATTTTATAAAACAGAGAATAGATTTAAGTCATGAACAGGAGATAGATACAAATCCATATTTATGTAATCATAAGAACAAAAATAATAAGGTTTAAGAATAAATAAAACATAAAATACAATTAGAAAGATTACTTTTGCTTGGCATTATAAAACACAACAGGAGGTACATGAAGGACAATCACTGTCAATTAAAAGCCAGACTCGTCTGTAGCAACCCAGGGCTGCAGAGTGACACTCTGTTTAAAAAAGCAGATAGAAGGATTTCTTTAAAGACAAAATCTTTAATTGATAATTTGAATCTTAGAAAAGATCAAATGCTGAGGAAAAGTACCATTTTGAAATAAAATTCTATGTCAAACAAAAGGACTTTTTTTTTGAAGGAGGATAAAAAATAAAGAGAAACTCAGTGGATAAGGGCTTAATATCCTGAGTTTAACTCCTGAAACCCAAGTAAATGTAAAAAGAGAGAAATAATTCCCAAGGATGCCCTCTGACCTCTATAAGCATGCTGTTCCATGTGCATTCCCCATCCACACACATTATGTAATAAAATACACAAACATACAAGAACAACAACAATAAACAGCAATATTTTTAAAGTATAATGGAAAATTTGGGCCAAAAATATTTCTCATTTGGTACAGTGTTTATCTCGAATGGAGGAAGCCCTGGTTTTAGTCCCCAACTTCAAGTAAAATCATGTAGGTGGTACACACACGTAATCCCAGCAATCAGGACGTGAAGTCCAATGGATCAGGAGTTCCATATCATCCTGAGTTAAGTGAAACCTTGTGTAAAAGACGGGAGGAGGGGAAGAAATGGAGGGAGGAAGGGAGGAAGGAAGAGAGGGGAGAGGCCTTTTTTTCCTAATATCCACTTATCAGTGAATACATACCATGTGTGTTCTTTTGTGATTATGTTACCTCACTCAGGAGTTTCTAGTTCCATCCATTTGTCTAAGAATTTGATGAATTCATTGTTTTTAATGACTGAGTAGTACTCCATTGTGTAAATGTACCACATTTTCTGTATCCATTCCTCTGTTGAAGAACATCTGAGTTCTTTCCAGCTTCTGGCTATTATAAATGAGGCTGCTATGAACATAGTGGAACATGTTGTCCTTGTCACATGTTGGAGCATCTTTTAGGTATACACCCAGTAGTGTTATAGCTGGATCCTCACGTAGTACTGTGTCCAATTTTCTGAGGAACCACCAGAATGATTTTCAGAGTGGTTGTATCAGCTTGCAATGCCACCAACAATGGAGGAATGTTCCTCTTTCTCCACATCCTCCCTAGCATCTGCTGTCATCTGAGTTTTTGATCTTAGCCATGCTGATTGGTATGATGTGGAATCTCAGGGTTGTTTTGATGTACATTTCCCTTATGAATAAGGGAAACATTTCTTCAGTGCATGGAATTGCTTCTCGTCCATTTGAGATTCCTCAGTTGAGAATTCTTTGTTTAGCTCTGTACTCCATTTTTTAATAGAGTTATTTTGTTCTCTGGAGTCTAACTTCTTGATTTCTTTTTACATATTAGGTATTAGCCCTCCCTTAGATGTAGGATTGGTAAAGATCTTTTCCCAATCTGTAGGTTGCCTTTTTGTCCTGATGACAATATCCGTTGCCTTACAGAAGCTTTTTAATTTTATGAGATCCCATTTGTCAATAGTGGAACTTAAAGCCTGGCCATTGGTGTTACGTTATGTTTTCCCCTGTGTGATGTGTTTGAGGCTATTTCCCAGTTTCTCTTCTAATAGATTCAGGGTATCTGGTTTTATGTGGAGGTCTTTGATACAGTTGGACCTGAGCTTTGTAGAAGGAGATTAGAGGGGTCTATTTGCATTCTTTTACATCCTGACCTCCACTTAAACTAGCACCATTTATTGAAAATGCTGTCTTTTTTCCACGGGTTTTACATTCTTTGTCAAAGATCAAGTGATCATAAATGTATGTGTTCATTTCTAGGTCTTCAATTGCATTCCATTGATCTGCATGCCTGTCTTTGTATCAATACCATGCTGTTTTTTATCACTATTGCTCTCTAGTAGAGCTTGATAGAATTTTAAATATGAGTCTAAGTGTAGTGTGTATGCATGTGAGTGTAGGTGCCAACAGGCACTAATTAAAGACATTGGATTTCCAGGAAATGGAGGGATGTCTTGTAAAGAGCAATGTGTTGTGGATACTGGAAACTGAACTTGAGTCCTCTGCAAAAGCAGTACAGTTTATCAATTGTTAAGCCATCTTTCCATGCCTCAAAGTTAGAAATATATACTTTTCTGTAAAGTCCAAGTATTAAGACATGGCAGATGCCAAACTCTAGATGGCAAAGGAATGATTTACTGACCCTTCCCAACTGTCTAGGTAAGATCTTCAAGAATTACCCACATATTATTCTGAAACATTTCACAAAACATAATCAAATGCATATTAAAACCATTAAAAAGTAAAGAGAAATGAATCCATTTCTAGGATTATTTAGATTATAGCTAGCATCTATTTATTGTAGTAGTTTGTTTTCTTGTATCAAAATTTGGTTATTGACAGCACTTAATCCTATGTCATGTGATGGATATTCATCTTCAAATAAAAAACAAAATGAGACTTTTCCTATTTTCAATTATAAATCATTTACTAAGTAGATTAGATATATACAAAATATCAGAAGCTCAAAGTTTTACTAGGGAGCTGAAGTACATCTTTCAAATCTCCACAAAGCAATAGCAAGACCAGTACCAGAGTGAGGCTATCATTAATTTTTTCAGGAAGACATTAATACCATTAAAGCTCTAGAAAAACTTTGCATCTGAGAGATGTTAGAAGTATTGTCTTTCATGAAATAATATTGACTTACATATTCATACGTTATTTTTTTTAAACAAAACCTAATACAACCTAAAGAGAAACAATAACATCTAACATTCAAATGAAAGATAGCCCATGCTACTGCCAAGGCTATTGGTGGCTCTCCACAAATTGATAGTAAGGCTCTATTGTTGAAGGCAATGCTTATGAAACTCATTGAACACAGAGAGGTCAAGCTGTTACCGACCTATAGACTTCATTTCCATGTACTAGTACACATGATACTGGGCTACAAAACCGGCAGGTAAATACCAGGCAGATACAAAACCTTCATGCTACAATAGTGACCTATCTGCAGGATATGTTAGTACAATAATGGAAACAAGCTTGTGGGAGTAACCAACCCATAACTGGTTTGAATTAAAGCCCACTCCATGAAATGGAACCCATACACAACACTTCTATCTGAAACTAGATAGGCCAGAGAAAAAGGGAAAAACAAAATATTACTGTACTGCTAAAGGAAAGTAGTAAGAAAATAACCCCTGATGACTTTCTGCTGTATTTGTAGATCCACACCTTGCTCAACCATAATCAAAAAGGCTTCCTCCTGCAGCAGATATAAACAAATGCAGAGACCCTGATCCAGATACGCAGAGTGAGAAACCTTGAAAGATTCAGTCCTAAACAGAATGTCTCCATCAAAACCTTCCCTTCGAGGCTCAGAGAATACTGTAGAAGAGGAAGCAAAAAGATTGTAGGATACAGAGGGGATACAGACCTCCAAGTAATCAGGGCCTTATAGATACTACAGGGCCATTGCACAAATGAACTCATAGAGGTTGTGGTAACAAGCACAGGCCTGTAAGGGTCTGCATCATCAGATTAGGTCCTAGAACTGGAAGACTTGGACATAAGTCCCCATCTCTAACCCAGAATCCATCTCCAGTTGATAACTACTTGCAAATGAAACATTAGTTTTCTCCAAAAGAGTTTCAGTGAGGACAGAAACCATTATTAAGGGAGGACCCAGGCACAACAGAAGATGGTAAATAGTTTTAATCAGAGCTTCTCTCTCTGCCTCTCTCTCTGCCTCTCTCTCTCTCTGCCTCTCTCTCTCTCTGCCTCTCTCTCTCTCTGCTCTCTCTCTCTCTCTTTACCCTTCCAGGTCCTTTTCGAAGAATGTAGTATGTCTTTTAGTTTGGGGCTTTTATGTGTTTGCTGTATGTGTGAACATGTGTGTTTTGGAGTCTCTAGGAAGTGATTGTGCTTTTTCTTTGGCTGCTTTTCTTGTTTATTTTGTCATACACCAATTTGCTTGTTTTTATTTATTTTATTGTATTATTTCTTCTTAGGTTTCTTTTTGTTTTCTAGTAAGTTCTGACAGTGTGGGGATTCAGATGGAAAAGGAGATTGGGAGGAACTGGAAAGTGCAGAGGGAAGATATATAATCACAATATATTGTTTGAAAAAATCTATTTTCAACAACAACAAAATCTAAATGGAGAAAATGCAAAGGTTTCAGAAGAAACAAGAAAAAAATGATCACTCAAACTGAATTTGATTAGTTATTGTTATTCTCATGTGAACAGAAATAATGAAAATTCTAAAAAAATTGTACAAATTTATAAAAAAAACTGTGAGTCCCCATGAAATAAACACATACCTACACATAAATGTATTATATTAGTAATTATCCTCTCAACATATTGAAATTATAGTAGAGACAAAAATAATACAAAATGCCTGTTTTTACTTATAAAACATGATTACAAGGAATAAACTGTGAGTTAAATAAAAACAGAACCAAATCAAAATAGAAAGGAACGTGATGAAGCTAATCTCTTTTACTAAGAGATGAAGATAATTTGGTAAAAAAAAAAAAAAAAAGCATGTAAGTATGCAAACAATGATTTTTGATTCTGTGGGTTTCTTTGTGGTGCCCTTGACAACTCTGGCTTCTACAGCCTTTGCTTCACTTTCTCTACATCTTCTGCAGAATTCCCCAAGCTATACCTAATGTTTGGCAGTGGATCTCTGCATCTGTTTTCATCACTTGCTGGATATAACCTCTCTGATGATAATCAGGCTAGGCACCAATCTCTGAGTACAGCAGAATATCACTAGAAATCATTTGATTTACTTTTTTTGTGCTGGTTATGTTTGGTTCTATACTAGGTCTTTAGATTTCTCTTGGCTATACAGACTCTGGGTCCTGGTCCTCTAGGCAGTATCAAGGGTGGGCTCCCTCTCATGGAATAGTGAAAAGCTGGAGAAGTCATTAATTGACTACTTCCACAATTTCTGTGCCATCTTTACCCTAGGACACTTTGTGGGCAGAACAAATTGTAGATCAAACATTTTTTGTTGGCTGAGTTGGTGTTCCAATTTCTGCACGGAGGACTTGCCTAGATAAAGAAGATGGCCTGTTTAACCTGCCTATCCCCATTCCTAGGCATCTTAGCTGGAATGACATGGGCTCAGTGGGTCCCACAGACACAGATATGACAACCAGGGAGCCTACTTGAGACTGACCTAGACAGTTTACATATGTATTACATTTGCATAGCTTGGTGTTCTTGTGAGATTCTTCATAGTGAGCAAGGACTGTCTCTGACTGCTTTGCTTGCTCTTGAGACTCTTCCTCACATGATGGCTCATTTAGCCCTAATATAAAAGGAGGTGCCTAGTCCTAC
This sequence comes from Arvicanthis niloticus, assembly GCF_011762505.2. Taxonomy (NCBI): domain Eukaryota; kingdom Metazoa; phylum Chordata; class Mammalia; order Rodentia; family Muridae; genus Arvicanthis; species Arvicanthis niloticus. Next base: position 32,051,483 of record NC_047659.1, on the reverse strand, counting down.
TGCAACTTAATATGGTATGTATGTTTGGTATCCATGGGATGTCTGCCCTTTTCAAAGAGATAAGGAGGATGAGTGGATGGTGGGATAGGTAGAGGAGAGGTAGAGGAAGGACTAGGGGGAGAAGAAGGAGAGGAAACTGAGATGGGGATGAAAAACTTTTAAAGAAAATAAAAGAATCAATGCAAACTTTAGGAATTCTATATTTGGAATTTAATCTTTTATAAAAATAATTGTAAAACATTTAAAAAGAGTTTCAATTTAACAAAGCATTAAAGCAAAAAGTAATGCTTAAACTCAAAGTAGAATGTAATTAATAATTAACTTCAATGAAGAAAATAATGAAATAAAAGCAAACATAAGATGAATAAGAAATCTAAAACATCTCTTTTATGACATAAGTAAAATTTATACACACAAATAACCATGAAAGAAGACATGAACCAATTCCAGAAATAAAATATTACTCAAGATTTCTCACAATTTACAATGTATTACAACATTGTTTTGAATGAATATTATATCAAGCTTCATCTGTCTTTGAAGACACTGCATTTTAACAGAAAGAATGTTTGCATATTGAAAGGATTTTCTTTCTGCTCTCATTTAAGAAATTACCAGACCCTGGTGAACTACCTGATATCACACATTCTTTCACAAATACTGTAAATTCATTCAATAGTGTTCATCAAAACACTGCTGCTTATATTTGTTGTTGCCTTATCATAGCCCATGCACAGTAAAACCTTGCCATGCTCTTTTATAGCTTAGCAAGGCCAACCCTGATGGTTATCAGCATTTGAGCACCTGAGATAAGGTCTACATTGTACCAATGAATGCAATTGGTCCATACAATATAGATCATGTGCCCATTTTTTTTATTATCTGAATATAAAACTTTATATTAATGGCCTGATGAAGCAAACCTTTAAGTTCAACACTCAAGAGCCGGGAAGATCACCATGAGTACATTTGTTACTCTTAAGCTCCTTGTGACTAAAAAGAAATTTGTTACCTAGAATGAATTTAAATTTAAACAGAAACTTTACTTACTAAAGGTTGGGTTCACTTACTATCCTAGTGGTGACAAGTTCAAGGGTGTGTGTGTGTGTGTGTCTGTCTGTCTGTGTCTATAACTATACATACATGTGTGTGTAAATGTATGTACTTGCATATATATGTATATGTGTAAGTGTATGAATAAGTATATTGCTTTTGTGTGTATGTGTGTGTGCATTTCTGTGTGTGATTCTTCTACATTTTAAGCAACAGCATTTCTAATCTCTCTTATTCACAGGTATACCATTTGACAATCTTTAGTTCTCATTAATTCAAACACTTTATGATGTACAATTATAAAAGCATTCATATAATCAAAAGTGGATTATGCATGATTAGCCATTGTTACAAAAATGACAGACAAGTAAACATTTATAAATTATCATTAAAATATAATAATTCTCATGACATTCATATTACCACAAAGTGGTGAGTGATAAACTCAAGGTTTATAACATCTTGGATATAGCATACAAAAAAGCAAATATTAAGCTATCAAGAGATTAATTTTTTCAAACCCTATAGCACCCACACAACAGTGCACGCACCTGAATATACATGCTTCTTCTACACACAGAAACAGTCATTTCTCTTCTCCAGAGCAAGCCATAGAAACAAGATTCCATCCTCCCTAACCAACCATAAAGCCTCAGTATAGTATTATAAACCTCATCTAATATTTTCTCCTGGAGTTAATAATATGGAGTTAATTTTTACTTATAGTACAAAAAATTCTTAAATACAAATGTTTACCATTTAAACACTTATTTAAAGTAGAAGCATTTTAAGTTCTTTGTAATCTATATGATATTTAGTCCTCATAAAATTTTCTAATGTGTACTAAATTGTCTTCATATTAAAGATAAGAAAACAGCATTTCAAATAGAGAAGAGATTACTTAAACTGATTTTACATTTATTATGATATATATGATATAAAATATTGAAATTTAATATACTTTGAAATGATATATGAGTAATTAAAATATAGAAAATAAACATTCACATCCAATAATTTTATCTTTTTTAGTTCTTAAATAACTAAGAAGTAATACAATATCATGTAAAAAGACCCAAACCAGTGACTGGTCTATAGTTAAAAATAATTACATAGAATAGAAAGAAAATATATTGCAAAAAGTTTTAAAACCACTTTTCAGTCAAAACACAGATGAAATTGAAAGTTTATAAGAGAAGTAAAACAGTGTCTGGGGAGGTAGCTTACATAGTAAGGTGTTTTCCACACAGGCAGGGAGCTGAAATTAGTTCCCAACACTCACAGACTAAACTGGAAATGGTGGTGCTCTTATTCCTGTTTTCCCAGAAAACAAAACCTGATGAAGTGGAATTCCTCAAATGCGGGCCCATCTTTCCTAGTGATTCTGATTTGTATTATGCAAACAAAACTACTGTCTTAATTAGGGTTTTACTACTGTGAACAGACACCATGACCAAGGCAACTCTTATAAAGGACAACATTTAATTGGGGCTGGCTTACAGGTTCAGAGATTTAGTCCATCATCATCAAGGTGGGAGCATGGCAGCATCTAGGCAGGCATGGTGCAGGAGGAACTGAGAGTTCTACATCTTCATCTGAAGGCTGCTAGTAGAAGACTGACTTCCAGGCAGCTAGGATGAGGGTCTTAAAGCCGACATCCACAGTGACACACCTACTCCAACAAGGCCATACTTCTGATAGTTCCACTCCCTGGGCTGAGCATATACAAATCATCACAACTGTCAACATACTAGATAATCAAATTACTGCCATTTATCTCTTTCTGACCTGTTTTTCATTAGGAAAGGAGAGGAAGAAGGACTACTCTTATCTACCTTATATACTCTCACACTCATAAGTTGTTACATGTTTGACTGTTGTCAGAAAGGTGGACAATAGAAACTGTACAAGTTAGATGGATACAGGAATGTGATTTCTTGAAATTATTTAACATTTAAATTTATTTAAAGGCTAGAATTTTTACTGGATTTCACAATTCAGTTAATATACCTTGAGGTTATGAGATAACCTGGTATCCTGCTATGTCTTCTGCTTGTATGTTTAACCTGCCTTTAAGAGAACAATATAACAACCATCATTACATGTCTTGGATTTTCAAAGTAATCACCTTCTATATCCTAAATTAATACATAGTTTTAAACTTAAATTATGTATTCTTACAGGTGCCTAACTGAGCATAATGATAAATGCTAATCATAAATGCATGCATGAGCAGCTAACAGGTTTGAAAAACAAACTTATATGGCAAATATCTATCTTAAATGTTGAAATAAACGATGGATGTAGACTGATAGTATATGCTTGAAGTATTATTTACTATTCTTAGTCAGAGTTAGTGAAGTAATTGAATCCCTTGCAGCATACTGTTAAAAACTTCTGTAAAAAATCCTTTCTGTTGGGATATTTTCTGTGATATTCAATAAACATAGAGTGGATTCTTTGTTATGGACATTCGAATTCAGACATAAACATGAGGCAGGCATAGATACACAGACAGCTATAAGGTCACAATCAGATTCATAGATATAGCAGCCTGGTAACCAAAGACTTCAGACAAACAAAGAGAAGATACAGGAAGAGGAGTAGAGAATCCACATGCTAGCTTGTTCTTGGTCAAATTAATCCAATGGAAAATGCTGAGTTTTCTTAATATGACACATGACAGCAATACATATTGGTGCCTCTACAGTTATCTTTAGCATTTAACCAACACAGGGTAGGCTGTGTAAGCTTCTTTAGAGAGCATCTTGATGATATTCTGTAATGCTGAAAAGTTACCTAATTTCTAATTTGCTCAGATGTTCTGATATGTGTAATCATTCTCAGACTCTCCTGAGTAAACTCTTGTTCTTGCTAAATGACACACACTTCCATTTACAGTTTAATAGACATTCGCTTCTTAGGTTTTGATAGCTGTAATAAAGCCCAATGACCTAGGGAACTTATAGAATAGTATATTGGGGTTTACAATCCATGACCATTATGACTGGGAGCAGGAGAGCAAGCAGGCATGTTGTTGGCACAGTACCTGAGAATTTGTACCTGATCCACAGACATAAGGTAAAGAGAGAGGGTGACAGGGAGAGAAATAGAGGAAGAGGGAGTGAGAGAAAGAAAGGAAGAGGGAAAGGGAGAGGTTAGGGAGAGCTCATTGGGAATGATGTGGACTTTTGAAACCTCAATACCCACCCCTACAGTGATACATATCCTCCACCAAAGCCATACTGTTATATTCACTAAGGAGGAAGCATTCAAATATTTGAGCCTATGGTGGTCCATTAACATATAAATCATCAAATTAGTTACCTCTTATTGTCTGCCATCCAGATTCAGCTTTCTAAATATGGGGGAATTTCTAGTAGGTAGCTAGCAAAGATTTTGCTCTATTTAAGTATTAACTTGCTTCATAACGTTCTTGTGGAACTGAATTTGCATTATCAGAGAGCTCCTGTATAATGCTGTTACTGTTAAAGTTTTTAAACCATGATTTCAATTAATGAGCAAGACTTGCTCTATGGTATATAACTACTTATTGTCTTCTTTACTCTTTTCACTTTGGGGGAGGGGATTATGATAAGAGTAGAGAATAACTATTCATTTAGCCTGAAACTAAACTAGCATAAAAAGAAGGTCACAAAAGCCACAAATAATTTGAATTCCAAACGCACAATTCTGTATCACAAGCTTCATGTCTTCAAATGCTTATGAAACATCTGAACACTATAAGGTTTAATGACTTCCTAAAGTGGCAACTACAATGAATTTTTAAAGCCAGAGGGTTTTGTGCTCATTTTGTAAATTTGCAGTATGTGTTCAGTGGCATGCTCATAGAGATCAAGGACCTTTGCTTTATAAAATGGGAAAGTCTACTGAGAGAAATTTCATACGGTTTTTAAATTTAAGGTGCAGATGCTGATGCAGTCAAAATAACTTGCTAATTTTATTGTTCTCATTGTCTTTGTAGCTGTGTCATTCTGTACCCCAAATGCAGTCAAACTACCTTCGCCATCATAGAAATTCTCTTGTTTTACCCTCCCACATGCAAAATCACTTGCTTTAGATTTGCTTTGTAGACAACTTTTGGGCATGGCTGATGAGGAATTTCCATCTGGTCTCCCCTTCTCTTTGAACATTCCTTTAAGGAATGCTGCCATAGCAGCAAGCTGTGCAATTATCCATCTCTGCCTCTGCTTCAATCTTTTTCTTCTTATTAAGCTAGAAAAATGTTAAGCCCCTCTAGGCACCTGCATCTATTAACAGGAAGAGGAGATTAGCTGTCAGTGTTGTACAGATTCATGATTAGTGGACTGCTGACAGAGTTCTCTTTTATTTCCTCTGTTTTAGTAACACGAAAGCCATAGGAACACATCATTGGAACACCGTAGAGTCACTGAAGCAGGGTTCTGATCTGCTGCAGATGGGTCATTAGTAATGAGTCTTGAACTGTCATTCAAAGAATTCCAGAGAAAAAAATTAGATCAATCTAAGACATATTTTAAAGGAGAACATCGGGTTGTGTGGTCTTTGAAGGAAATCCACATAATTAATAAGAAACAAGGGCATGTGAGGGATATGTCAGGCTTCCCCTACTTCTAACCTAAATTGTTGTGTGCCCTAGAAGTCCAGAGTCAAAAATGAGTATTTGTATTAAGTCAAATACTTAAAAAGGCATATTTTTCCTGAATAAAAGAGAAATGGTGAGAAATAGCCTAGATAGAATTACCAGAAAAAGTTATTCATGAAATATTAAATATGTATATGTTCTAAAACATTCCAAAATAGTTTGAATTTTATAATTTTTAATTATAGGGAACCAAATGAAAATTCATTATAATACTTTTAATCACAAAATTATTTTAAAACACTGGCTTTCTCAAGGCATATCACTCATTTTGATTTAGTTATCTCCCCAAAACCAGACAATTTAAAATTATTTCTATGTATTTTGAAGATTCAAAACACAGAGAGGTAGTATGTAGCTTAATACATCTTAGAGATCTTAGAGAGCAGTGCCTAGATTGGTAACTGGAAATTTGCCTGAAGAATTGTCAGAAATTTATTGCATACCATACTATATCTGTAATGAATCAGAAACTCTTGAAAAAGAAAAAAAGATCTGTGTTTTGGTATGCCTTCCAGTGATCTTGATGCACAATAAAATTTAACAATCATTTGCTCTGTCACTAAGAATATTATGTCTGAAGAAAGTCACTCACTGTTTGTGTCTGAATTTGCTTCTCAGGTATTTAACCTGAGTTTCTCTAATCATCAGAGAATATTGTAAATGAGGAGGCTGGAAGATTATAAGGACCAGGGAATCAGGGAGTTTGTTGTGCGATTACATATCCTAGTAATGTCAGAAACTACACCCATACACTCTGCCAGTGTGACTGCATAAACTTAAGCTGCGCAAAAACAATAGACATGTCAAAATGGATGGGGTGAAAAGGTCTTAACCATACACAAAGAAGTATAGGCAATAAGGAATGATGACGCTGGGAGAAACTGCATTTTTAGGACAAACATATCAACTGCTTATATAATATTAAGTGGCCAGCCATGAAAACATGCATATAAGTAATATTATATAGTTGGAGCAGGTTATATTTAAGTATATGTATATATACACACCAATATATGTGTATATATATATGTGCATATATTAATATATAGTATTATATATATATATGTCTTATATATGTCTTATATATATTTATACTTAAATATTATATATGTGTGTATATTTACATGTTTATTTACATACATACATATGTGTATGTATGTGTGCATACTTCTATATTCTGATTAAATTTGTTACCGAGGTTCTAGTCTTACATATAACTATAAACCCATATGTATACATAGTATTATATATATGTCTTATATATGTATTATATATATATTTATACTTAAATATTATATATGTGTGTATATTTACATGTTTATTTACATACATACATATGTGTATGTATGTGTGCATACATCTATATTCTGATTAAATTTGTTACCGAGGTTCTAGTCTTACATATAACTATAAACCCATATGTATACATACATTATATACATATACATAGATATGTATAGAATAACGATAAAAAAGAGAACATAAATTTGAAAGAGAGCAAGAATTATATTAGGGGAGTTGGATGGGAAAAGTGAAAAAAGAAATTATGTGAGTATATTATAACCTCAAAAACAAAGAACAAAATTGAAGGTTTGTCAACCAGTTAATTGTCCCTTCTCCTTCTTGAAGTTTCAATTCTTCATTCGTATATGCTGTATCATCTCTACCTGATTATGGCTGTGAAACAAGATTTTTTTTCAGCTTTCAAAATGACTCACAAATAATTTTATTAAAAAATTGGATACTGTGTAGAAATATGGAACTGAGGTTGATAGGAACCTGGGCGAGGTTTTCTGTTAATCCTTATTGAATGTAGGTTATGTATGATGTTTGTGACAAGCTTTAAATTTCTTCCTAATAGTTTCTTTGTTCTTACTACTTTAGTCCTTAGCTTTCCTGAAAACTGCTATCTAGATAAAGTATGTATGCATAGCTGTCACTGAAATGGCCATATACTATTATTGCAGTGCATTTCAGGGCACTATTAAGGTATGAAAAGGAAAAAATACTTTTTAATTAAATCTACATTATCGAGGCTGTGTCCTTACGTGTGACTTTTTTTTTGTAGTTTTCTTTTTGCTCTTTCACTCACTGCACTAAGGAGGCATGTAAACTAAAGCATCTTTAAAGAAACGGTATTCCCCAAATGAGGCTTTTATTATAAAGAATATCTTGCTTCATTTCAAAATAGGCTTAGCTCTGATGAAGCTGTTGGGGATCCAACTTGGCTCTTCATCATAAGAATCTAATGTGGTCCCTACAGGTGAAACAGGTGAAACCTTCACACAAGCCATTTTCCCATCAAGACCTGGCTCCCAGGAGGGTCTCACTTTAGTAGTAGTGATACTGCTAACAATATATCAATATATCAGTATTATTATTTAAAGATTCTTACAAACTTGTGGCTTTAAAAATAGTATATTAGAGGCCGGAATGGTGGCTCAGTGGTTAAGTATATTTGAAACCCTTCCAGAGTACTCAAGTTCAGTTACAAGTACCCATCCCTATGCTTCTGGCCTCCTTGAACACCTGTACTCATGCACACACATACCTACATGCATAACTTAAAACCGACACATATATCCTAACTAAAAATAAATGATAAAATACTTAGTATATTGATAGCTTATTTGAGACATAGAAAGACTAACAGATCTGGGGGAAGTTTTCACTGAAACAATAGTAACAGTTCCTAAAGGGATGATTATACAAAGCCATCAAGCAGGGATGAGGGTAATAATACAAGTGTTGTGAGCATGCTCCGCCTTATTCTGCTGTGGTTAATATTAAAATTCATTGGGGATTGATAGCCTGTCTTTGATCATTCAATTCTCACAACACCTTTACATTTATAATAAGCCTTAATAGTATTAGAGGTGGGCAGACATCAATCCTTTGCGGCTATTTTCTCTACTTCCCTGTCAATAACCCTGAGCTATAATTTGCTACGTTCTGCCTAAGTTGCTCTTATTCTGATTGGCCAACCCTAATGGCCATTTTTTTTTCATGGATCATTAACCCATGGCATCTTCTTCTGTCTCTTCCCCTCTCTTCTTCTCTCATGATTTGGCCTTGAACACAAAACTCCAGATCCAAAACTCTGCCTAATGTCTCGTCTATCCAGCTATAGGCTGTAGGTATCTTTATTCAATCAATAGTTTTAAATTAAGGAGTAAGATTACATAGCATCACTTGACATACATGAAGATTTCCCTATTTGTGGGGGCAACTAGACAATAGGGGTCAGTATATACCGTTAGAATACATAACAACATACCAACTTCAACACTATTCTAAGTTACACTGTATTATATAAGACAGCATGTTTTAGAATGTGCATTGTATTAGAAACCTCCATTTTAGAAGCATTTTTTAACACCATTTTGAGGGAGAAATATAATTCTAGCCTATGGTGGGCCCCAAACCTGCAATGTTAGGCACCACACATTCAGCAAAGACTGATAAATACTTGAAAAAACAAGACACATTTTCCATTAATTTGAAATAATTAGCATTGAAGAGCAGTGGTTCTCAGTATTTCTAATGCTATGACCCTTTAATACTGTTCATCATGTTGTGGTGACCAACAACCATAAAAATATTTTTTGTTGCTACTTCATAACTGTAATTTGGCTGCTGTCATGGAATTTAATGTAATTAGCTGATATGCAATATATCCCAAAGGAGTATTTACCCACAGGTTGAGAACATCTGCAGCAGAAACACATGAGTGTATTAAAATCATTTCAAGAACAAAGAGGTTCAACAATTTATTAGACACACGTAAGAAAGGAAAGAATGTAAAGAAATTCTAATCCAGCAAAGAATCATGTCCAAAGACCCAGGTCTGTGTGATCTGGCTAGAATGAAGATACGTTGTACACCTTTAATCCATCTGGCTGGCATGGAGATATGCCCTTAGCACACTCATATAAGGTAAATATAGTTTATAGAGGAAATAAGCCATGTTTAAATGTGACATAAAATTGAGAGGCAGAAAAAGTGACTAAATAGAAAATGATTTGACAGAGTAAGTCAGATAGGATATTCCCAGTTCTCACAAGAACAGCACAGGAAGGAGAGGCTGTTCAGGAGCAGCACAGGGATATAGAATCAGTCAGCTGGGGGTCAGTGCAGAGAGTATAGGGCAATGGAGTTGAGTTCATTTCTGAGTGCATGAAGTTCAGTCCAAGTCAGCAGAGGCAACAGAAGCCAGAGAAGAAGAAGAAGCCAGAATATTAGAACAACCTCTCAGAGTTAGTTTGAGGACAAGCAGAGCTGAGGGAAGCCAGATTGAATAATTCAGCTTAAAGAGTTGTTTGAACCAGAACAGATGATGATGATATATCTATATCATATATATCATCATTTTGATTATATATGTATATAATATATATATGTATTTCAAACTAACTCTGAGAGGTTGTTCTAATCTTCTGGCTCTTCCTTGTTCTCTGGCTTCTGATGACCTGCACTGAATATCATGGACTCAGAAATGAAGTCATTTCCATATATGGGATATGTATATATGGGATATATTTTTCATATACGAGTGATATATGATAGTTAACTAATAATTTAGCCTGGAATAAATAACTTGAATTAACCTCAGCCAAGCTACAAAAGTGAGTGGATTTTATGTCTAATTGCTATTATCATAACTGTTTGCCTTGTCAGTCGTTTTTTGAGTATATTCTGAGATTTTGGAAAGACACAAACAGGTTTGATGATGTTTATGATATAATACATTCATGTCGGCAAGGAAGCACCATGGTTATTTAAAAGAATATGGATGGAAAAAGCTGAGAACAAGCTTTATGTTTTCTTTCTCTGGGAAATAAAGGAGTGGAGAATGGAACAACAAGCAATTTCTTGGTCAACTAGTGAGACTCATCTCAGTAGCTCTGATGGATGGACTATCTCTCAGAGTGTGGGTGTGGGGTGATTATGGCATGTGGCTAGTGGCGGAGAATATGAGCTCAGCAGGAAGGTGTTTAGGCTACAGACTCTAGATCAATAAGTTTGCAATGAAAACAGTGCTGGGGTGAGGTATTGACTATAGTGAGGATTTAACTAACTATGAGAGAAAATAAATGTCTCTATGGTCATCCAAGGCCCCAACTCTCAAAATCTCTCAAAACAAATAATAAAAAGTTTACTTTAATACATGATCTAGAACATCCAGGAAGGCAAATCTCAGTTGTTAGTGTCTTTAAATACCACTCTGACTAGCATGGTGATGGTTTTACCCATGGATACAAATTTGGCAAGTTCATACTTATATCTAATATTCATATTATGCAATATTTTTCTGATGCAAAGGTATAATATTTTCTAAGCTACTACATCCCAAATCTACAACCACATAGCTCTGGTTCATTTCTTTTAATTTTAATTGTTCTGCTGGTCTTAGATCTATGGCAAGTTTAAAATATTCATAATAGCTTCCACAGTCTAGAGACTTATGTTAAGAAAGTTTCTTTTTATGGAAAATTTTACACCCTAAGTGTGATAGCAGGCAATTCATTCATATAATACCAAGTGCTCTATTTTTATTACATATTTAAGATGGCATGATAAAACTTTATGATGGTTATTTATGCATTTATTAAAAATTAACATGCTACTAGCATGTTGTTTAAGTAGAATAGTTTCCAGTTGCCATCTAGATACTTACAGTTATACCCATAAATATATGGGGCACTCACCATTATCTTTTTGTAAAAGTAACTTTCATTTACCAGATTTAATTGTGATCTGGAAGGCTTACTAATGAATCAACTCACCTTTTCTAGTTCCTTCTGAACTTGGGCTGGATGGTTAAACTCAGGTTTTCTGAGTCAAGCACCTCTTCAACCTGACTGATTCAATCTTGCTTTTATCAGCTTCTCAATGTCTGGCTTCAAACTAACTCTGGCAGTTTGTTCTAATCTTCTGGCTTCTTTTTATTCTTTGGCTTCAACTGCCTCTGCTGACCTTCATTGAACTGTAAAAACTCACAAACAAATTCAACTCAACTTGGGCTACTGCACTGACTTCTAAATGACTGACAAACTCTCTCTCTCTCTCTCTCTCTCTCTCTCTCTCTCTCTCTCTCTCTGTCTGTCTTTATCTCTCTCTTTGTCTCTGTCTCTCTCTCCTTTCTTCCTTTCTTCACCCTTCCCCTTCCTCCTGCTATCTATCTCCCTGTGTTACTCTTAAACATATTTTTATTATGTCAAATCTCTCTCTCTGATTCATCACTTTACCCAGTTAGATGGCATTGTTTGGGATTAAAGGTATGGACTAAAGGATTCTAACTAGAGATTAAAGGTGTGAAATAAGGGTGTGTCTTTATCCAGCCAGATCACACAGATCTAGAAAATGTTTACATGAAATCAGAAAAACCATGTTCCAGATTAAAATTGCTATACATCTTTTTTATTTTCCCATCAGAGACTCAAAGAGAAATCCACAAGTGGACAAGCTGCTAAGTGTAAGAAACTGTTGGGTGCTCAGTATCAAGTCTAAAGTTTATAATACAACCTCTGTACATAAGTGTCATATACTTTCATAGAAGAGTATATGAGAAAACTATAAGACCCTCAGGACAGGAATTGCTGATGTAGCATAGTGGCTTTTGGTTAAAGAAGAGTGTAATAACCTTGAACTTGCAACAATATGGTCACCTGCAGAAGTCTTGAAAAGGCCATGCCAGCTGTAATGCCAGTATCAATGAAGGAAAATGTTACCAGGTCCCACCCATACCATACATCCATAGATAAAAAGCTATATGTTGTTGATGATTGCTGAAGGATTGAATTTTTTCCTTCAGAGAAGAAATATCAACATATATATTCATATATATATGTGTATATGTGTGGTGTGTGTATGTATTCATAAATATTAGAATATATATTAAAGGGAGTGATCAAGAATTAGAAAAATGATGGGCAAACAGAAGAAATTTAAAGGACAAAGCAAGGGTGAAAATAATGGAAGGATAGTGTATTCATGTGTGAAATTCTCAAAAAATAATAGCAACAAAATACAAAGTAATCAAAGAGGGACATTGTCTTTTATCCTCCTGCCTTACCTTCAGCTTGGCAACACAGGATAAAAAGAATAAGTACTTCATATCAATTAAAATATTAAGGCTTTCTCAATCAAGAAACAAGGTGCATAGATTCCAATACACCCACCCTATGTGTTAAAGTTATAAAGTATAATTTAGTCTGATAAAGTAACATATAATTAGTTGCTGTAAAGTCAACTGGGAGTCTGTACATAACTTTATGTCTGCAATTAAAAGAAACAGAGAACTTCTGTTCTATCTTAAGCAAATGAGACCTCACAGCTTGCCCTGACAGTCACTTTCTCCAGAAAGGCCACACCTACTTTGTCATGTCCACACCTCCCTATAGGTCAAACATTGAAACACATGGGTCTACGAGAGCCACTCCTAGTCAACCACCACATTTAACTATTCAAAGACAATGTCAGTATGATACAGAAAAGAATGAGAGCCAGAATGATGGAACATACATAAAGTTGTGATTTGTTCACATAATACAGATTTAGGAGGGAGATCATGGTCTTCAGAGGTAAGTTTTAGTTTCTCAGTTCAACTGTCCAGTCCATGCCACCTAAGGAATCCACAGCTTTCGGAATAGTATAGCAGCTGGGAATTTTCTATTCATAAACTGAACCTGTGGATGATGTTTCTAAATGAAACCACAATTGCCATTACTTCTTGAGTACGTACTATGCCCCTAGCTTTATGGAAAATACAGATCTTAAACCTATGGTATTGAAGGAAATACGGGGTGGATTTAAATGTCTGATTGCAGGAGTTTGAGAGCTGGTCATGAGCTTTGTCTCTAGGACCTCAGTTTTTTCATTGTAAACGGAGGACAATAGTACCATCTACTTTAAGGTATTTAGGGAATTTATATGATAAGACTCATAACTATACTGGTACAAAACTGGGAGCTAATTCTTGTATTTACTTTTTAATAATTTTTTTTTTATCTTGCAATGCCTCAAATGGTATTGTAAATTAGTTATACTTCTTCCTAATTTTATGTAAAATGAATGTAAAATTGAGAAATGTAAAGAAATATGCTCAGTTAAGGAAAATGGTTGTAATTTCAGATTTCTCAGTTTTCATAACTCAGTTCTTAAGATTGTAGTATAGATTATAGAAAAACTTTTTATCAATATGCAATTGTAACATGGATAATAGTGGCATGCTATCCACGAATGATATTATCTCAACAGAAATGTTGTATTTGTTCTAGCATCTATTTTAAAATTACTTTAGTTTTATATTCTTGAAGACAACAGTCTTTGACCTTCTAGCGAAGTTGTAATTTATCTGTCAATTATAGTTCCATTTTTGGTAGAGAGACTCAGTCATATGTCACACTTTAAGTAGACACAAAAGTACAACAGCTATAACCTTGGATTATTCATTTATTCATATTTTTGATGATACATTGAAATGTTTGGTATAAAAGGTCAATCCTTGCAACAAATTTCAAAGAGATATAAGATTAACTATTATCTTCATACATTATAAATATCAATGTGATTGTTATTAATTTTAAATTTAAATAAAATTTAGTTAATCCTAGGGAATTTAAATTTGAGTTTTCTATTTACAGCTTGACTAAATTATGACAAGATCAGGATAGCAATTAATTTTCAAATGCAGGTAAAAATGAATAAGCTAAATTAATTTACTCAAGAAAGAACTTATACATTATATTTTATAAAAGTAAGAAAAGTAATATAATTATTTAAAATTATATTATTAAAATTGGGCTTATGTACTTAACTGATTTGAAACAACAGTTATATCTTTATTTAATTTAATATATAAAAATGCTTTCATTATTGAAATTTGACTGCTAATTAAATTGAGTATAATCATTGATTTTATTTAATTCTCATAATGAAAGAGGAAAAATGTAAATGAATAGCACATGGAATGCTGCCATAGATTGATTATGTAAATTAAAATTTTGATGTAGAGTTATTAAGTAATTTTCTCAGATGTTAATGTTTAACAGAGTAAGGCTAATTTTCTTTTCCTTGTTTTGACTAATCAATCCCACTTTTATAGAAATTTTTGAAACTCTTGTTTAAGTGTTAATGAAGCCACTTAGTCTCTTGAAGAGAGTAATAAGATATCAGTTGTTGAATAGTAAATAGAATAAGTACTTGGATAAGGCAAGCTATTTTTTTGCATGTGCTTTTTCTTAGTTCAACAAAGTAAGTAGAAATGCACCTTTAAGGGTGTGAGAATAAAAAGTGAAATATGAAAAAGATTTTGATAACAGTGAATGAGGTAAAAATGCAGAATCATATGTATTGTAAGTTTATCCATTTTTCATAGTTATAAAAAACAAAAAAGTAAATAATTTTGTTTGTATTTGCTTATATTTGGTGAGTGATAATTGTAGGCATATATTTTTCACAACCTACTTTAATAAGAGTTTAACCTCTCCTCTAGCCTAGCACCTACCAAAGGTAGTGGAAAAGAATTAGGATACAGAGAATGTGGACCTGTTTAGATATAGTTCTTTGGGACAATTCCAATCTTTGTTGTTCTCAGCCCAGTCCACTAGCAAACGTCAAACATGAATTAGCACCTGTGTTTCAGTCCACTCATCAGACACTATACACAAATCAGCAATGGCAGTCGAGTCTACTCAGCAGACACCACACATGAATCAGCAAGGGTAGTGCAATCCAAAGGAAACCCAAGGCTTACCAATTGGACCGAGTCCATGGAAGCAGCAAGAAGCCACAGGACTCTCACAAGATTTTTTGAGTTTCTCTCTATGAAGCCACCATAAGCTAAGCTCTGCAATGCAATCAATATAAGGCAATACATGCCTGTCATCAGTGAAGTCCAATGAGAGCCATGTGAACCAATGCTTGAGCTCCTGCACATATGTGAGGTCATATTTACATTCCTTCCAAATATCGTGAATTATTTCATGTGTTTTTTTTAATAGCAAAACATCTTTTCACCTGTGCCTACTTCAGCAAAACTTTTTTCACCTATGTGCCCCAGCAAAACATCATTATAACCTGAGTCTCCAACAAAATCAAAATTTTTCATTTTGCATAATAGCAAATAACAAATTTGTCTGAAGTTGAAACAAATTATTTTTTCCAAGATTTTCACTGTTGGGAAGTTACTAAATAATGTCACATGCCTATAACTTTAGCACTCAAAAGACTGATGCAGGAGCTTGAAGAGTGTAAGACCAATCTGTGGAACATAGTGGGTTTAATTTAATAAAAAGATGTAAAAAATATCATTTCATATACTAGTTACATGTTTTATCAGAAAAAAATATTTGAACTGAGCATACAAAATATAGACATACTTGGTCTACTTTTCAAATAGAGAACTACTGGAGCTACACATAGAAGATAAAACCAATATGCAAAAAGGAAAGAGTATAGTATTATAGGAAACAGATTTTTCAATGTCATAGTATGAAGGCTGAACAATGGGGGGTGGGGGGAAGGTCGGTGCACACCCTCCGAGAAGCAGGAGGAGGGGGAATGGGATAAGGGGTTCCTGGGTGGTGAGGGGAATGGGGTAAGGGGATAAAATTCAAAATGTAAATATTATATCTAATAAAAGAGGGGAAAAAAAGAAAAGCTGTTAGAACCAACATCTTTAATTGTTCCGCGCCCCTTCCGAGTCCCCTCGCCCACAAGAGAGACACGGGAGGCAGTGTTCGGGTAGTTACTACAGCGAGGCTTTATTCTTGTATCAGCTGAAGCGGAAGACCCCAAGCCCAGAAAAGGCACTGCTTATATGCACCCTAGAGTGGCGTGTTCACTTCTGATTGGCTGTTCACTCATCACCCCATATTACGCCCCGGGATGGGCAGTGACTTGGCACGCGTTCGACTCTTGCACCTGCGCAGTTTAGTTGTTTACTTGTGGGAGCACCGGATGCCAGCGCCATCTTGTAATGGCGAATGTTGTCACCGCTCGCCGTGGCTCCCTACATCTCCCCCCTTTCTATTTTATTAAGATGGAACATCCTTTTGCCTATCAAGCGTGGCACCAACTCAGTGAGGGAAAGCAGAGGCCTGATCCCTTGTGCAAAATGAGATATTGTAATGGGTTTCTTCTCTTGTCGTCATCGTGCAATGAGTAATACTTCCCATACCCATCTCGATGCCTTTTGTTGGGGAAAGGGAGCCTCCACCCTGGGGCGCCACCAGGGGAGGAGGTTTCTTGGCATCAAACTTTTGTGCAATTAGGCATACTTTCAGGAAATCTATCCACACTCGTGGAATATTCCCTGTCGAGTACCCACTCTCAAACACTTCTAAATATTCAGGTACCACAGTTATTCAGGCAAGGGCTGGCTAGACTTAGACCTCTCATCAACTCAGTGCAATGGGCTGAACCTTTGGGGTGCATCTACTGAGGGTCTCAGTTATCAGTTACTTTCTTAGCATAGATAGCTAAATTTCAGGGGAAGATCCTTGTTCCAAAGCTACGAGTGCTTGGGCGATAGCGACCTTGTCACGTTTTTGTTGGGCTCTGAGCTTGCAGACCAACCATAACATGAACACTAATCTACAACATAGGGCTGCACCAAATAGGCCTATCCCCACCCTTTCCTTAAAGAAAGAAAAGGCAGAAGAAATTCAAGAAGAAAGTCCTTTAACGATGGAGGGATCCAGGCGGGTGGAGTTGACAAGAATAATTTCTCTGCGAAGTTGTTCAAGAAGATTACCAAAATTTTCAGACCAATTTTCTGAAAGATATAAGGACAATTTACGTGAGAGATTGGCTGCTTTTGTAAAGTTTTCATATTGAATGTTAGTAATACACAAAGCTCCGAATTTCCTTTCACAGCCAATTTATGTCAAATGAAATAATATATCCAGTCTTTCCTCACCCAAATCTAATCTCTGATTGAGTATCATAATACCTCCTTTCAATTCTGCTGTGGAGGAAGAGTGGGTAGCCATTGCCTAGCTAACTCTTTCTGCCAAATATTGACAAATTCAGTGGTTTGTACTTGGTGAAACATGGCAATAGCTCCAACGGTAGCACCATCTGCTCTGAGCATAATAGCTGTGACAATGGCTGCCGTTATACCAAAATCTCTCTTCTGTCGAAATAAAGTCAAGGTCCCAGACGTCTGAACAGTGATAGGGATCCATTGTGGTATTCTGGCTATTAGGGCCTGCTTATAGACAAGAGCAGACCAGCACTGGGACATAAAGCAAGTTACATTGGTACAAGTATTAAAGGAGTGGTTGGATAAGATGAAAAGAAATGGAGGATACACACAAACTGGTTTGAAGCATTAATTCGCTCAGTATAGTTAAAGGTATAGGAGAAATTCTGTTTAGCAGAAGCGGCACCTTTTAAGAAGGCAAGGGCATAGGTTTTGGAAAAGCAGATAGGATAGCCCATCTAAATTCACTATATATACTAGGAACCCAAGCTTGGAGAATCCATGTAGCGATCAAAGGCATTCGTAGGGGAACCCACTGAGGAATCATCGTCCACAACTGTGAGGCTTCATGCCAGGCGTTCCGGGAACCAAAACAGGTTGTCTTCTTCCTGTGGAAAAACACAAACCGCTCCTCTGAATCTTATTAAAATGGGATCCGGGCCTTTCCATTGACCAGTCAAAACATCTTTCCATTTTATCATTTCTTTTGGCCTAGTTGGTTCCAGGCAATGGCTATCAGCTGCCGTGTTGCCCTGACTGTCCAAATTCAAAAAATTAAGAGTAAAAAGTGCCAGAGAGACAATAACCCATGGCACCGTGGGCAGAGCTTCCTCAACTTCTCCTTTTTGTTTTATCAAATAAGTTTTAAGGGTACAATGAGCACGCTCAATGATTCCCTGTCCCTGAGGGTTGTAAGGAAGACCTGTCAGGTGTGTCACCTCCATTTGGCGACAAAATTGTCCAAACTTTTGAGAAGTGTAGGCTGGTCCATTGTCAGTTTTAAGGATTTTAGGCTTTCCCCAGGTACTCCAAGCCTCGAGACAATGTTGAATACCATGGGCTGCCTTTTCTCTGGTCAATGGAGAGGCGAACATAACTCCAGAACAGGTATCAATGGAGACATGCAAATATTGTAATTTGCCAAAGGATGGGATGTGGGTAACATCCATTTGCCAGATCTGTAATGGCCTAATTCCCTGAGGGTTAATTCCTGTATGGGGAACAGGTAGGAATTGACAGCAGTTTTGGCATTGAGTCACGATATCTCTAGCCTCCTTTCTAGTGATGTTAAATCGACATCATAGCGTCTCAGCTGTCACATGAAACCTTTTATGAAAGGCTTTAGCCAAATCCAATTTTGGCAAAAGGGCAATTGCAATCAACTTTGTGGCTCGATCTGCCAGGTCATTTCCATGGGACATAGGTCCCGGTAAGCCTGAGTGAGCCCTAATATGAGTTATAAAGAAAGGGAATCTTCACTAGCCAGGGTAAGCTGAATCTTTTGAAAAACTTCTACAAGTCTGCTAGATGTCTTAATTAACCCAGCAACTTCTAATGCTTTTACTGCATTAACCACATAGAAGGAATCTGAAACAATATTTAAGGGACCTGGAAAGATTTCCAGAACCTCTGACACCAATAGGCATTCCACAATTTGAGGTGAGGTTTCATGGTATTGTTTGGATGTAACCTTATCATTAACCACATAGGCACCCACTCCTGTTTTTGACCCATCTGTATAAACTACCATTCCATCTGGGAGTGGCTCCTGAGACACAATATGTGGAAATATGATAGCTTGAGTTAAGGCAAATTGTAAGACAGGATGCTTAAGATAATGATTATCTATTTAACCATTGAAGGAAGTAACCAGCACTGCCCAAACATCAGAGGTCGCCGTTAATATTTGGATTTGATGGGCAGTATAAGGCATTATCAAAAGCTTAGGCTCCCTTCCAAAATGGGTAATGGCTGCTTTTAGTCCACGAAGGGCAAGCTGAGCGACTGAATCTGGATACCATTCAATAATCTTTGCAGGAGAAGCATTGAGATGAATCCATAACAAAGGCCCCTCTTGCCATAATACAGCGGTGGGTAAGCATCTGGTTTTGAAAACACATAAATCAAAGGTTTTGGTTTCATCTATGCATTTCAACTGGGCATCTTGTAAAGCATTTACTACTACTTGTAGAACACGGCCCGCCACCGGTGCTAAGGCCCTCGGTGAGGAAATATAAGCATCCCCTTCCAAAATATCAAATAAAGGTTTCAGCTCGGCTGAGGGAATTTTTAAAAATGGTCTTAACCAATTTATATCACCTAATAATTTCTGAAAATCATTCAAAGTATGTAAATGGTCTCTACGAATCTCTAATTTCTGAGGAATTATCTTTTCTGGATAGATAACTGTCCCTAAAAAGGAGCCAATTTCTGAAATTTGAACTTTCTCAGTAGCAAAATGCAGACCCCACTGTTCCAAGGTGTTTAATAATAAGGGGTATGAGGTCTGTAAAGTAATTAAATCCTTATGACACATAATAATGTCATCTGTGTAATGGACCAGCAGCAGAGAGGGAAATTGTTTCCTAATTGGCTCGAGGGCCATTTGTACATACAGCTGACATATAGTGGGGCTGTTGGCCATGCCCTGAGGCAGAACTTTCCACTGATATCTTTTATCAGGTTCGAAATGATTAATAGTAGGTAGTGTAAATGCAAATCTTGGTCTATCTTGTGAACACAAAGGAATTGAGAAAAAACAATCTTTAATATCTATAATTATGATTTTCCACTGCTTAGGCAAGGCAGAGAGTAAAGGCAAGCCTCGTTGCACAGAGCAAATTGGTCGCATCTGTGCATTGATGGCTCTTAAATCATGTAAAAGTCTCCATTTTCCAGATTTCTTTTTAATCACAAATATGGGTGTATTCCAGGGAGAGGTAGAAGGTTCTAGATGACCAAGCTGCACTTGTTCTTTAATTAGTCTTGTAGCAGCTTCCAATTTTTCAAAAGATAGGGGTCACTGAGGAACCCATATGACCTCCTCTGTGAGCCAGGGTATGGGCATAGAACCCTCAATGGCAACTAGGGAAAACCCAGGTCTTGTCTTCCTGTTTTGATTCTTGTGGGACAGGATCTAACCTTCCTTGTTCGTTCCTGCCAAGACCCTTCCCTTCTTTAAATCCCATTCTCCTCATAATGTTTATAGCTTGTGGGGAGTACTCACTGGTCAGAACTAGCCCTCAGTCTTGTAAGATGTCTCTTCCCCAGAGATTGACAGGGAGAGGAAGCACATAAGGTATAAAAGTTCCTGTTTGACCTTCTGGTGTCTGCCAAGTCAACAAGCAAGAACTGACTGCGGGGCTGGCCTCATATCCCAATCCTTGTAGGGAGTGGGACGATCGTGTGACAGGCCATGCCTTGGGCCACCAATTAGAAGAAATAATACTTTTATCTGCTCCTGTGTCCAGAATTCCAGTAAAGTTCTTCCCCTCTATTGCTAACTGTAAGGTGGGCCTAGTTTTAAGGTCAACCACCAGATGAGCGAAGTCAGTTCCTGAGGAACCAAGCCTGTGAGCACCTCTAAGCTTCCTGGTGGATGGAAAACAATCATGAAAGCTTGGAAGGACAACCAATTGAGCAATCCTGTCCCCAGGGGAGATGGAGAATACGCCTTGTGGGCTAGAACAGAGAACTTGAAGTTCTCTGGTATCTTGAAGTTCTTTGGTAATCTTGACCTATTACACCGGGGTGTATCACGAGTCCTTTTAAAGTAAGAGAAGAGTGGCCTAAAATAAGGCTGACACTTCCCCCTGGCAGGGGACCTCTATTATCAACCGGGATCGGCTGTACCTCCCCGTGTGTGGCATTAGTAGGACTCGGGAGGTGGAATGGAGATCTACTCCTGCAGAACCCCTTGTGGCTCTGCAGTGAAAAGAGTCCCCTGAGTGTTCAGCAGTGTCCCATATCTTTTGGGGCCCTGGGATCTTGGGCCCGTATGTCCGTTTTTTGAAAATTTTTCTTCCTTAATGGCTGAGGGATTTGGAGGGAGGATCTGACCTCTTATATCTCTAACAGAGTGGCAATCCCGAGCCAGATGACCACCCTTTCCACACCTGGTGCACAGTTTTGATGGTATTTGATTATTTGGGCACTCTTTCTTCATATGTCCCACCTTTCCACAGGCAAAGCATCGGGCCATTTGTTTTGAAGGGAATTTTCCACGATTCTGACCTTTAAGGAGGACTGCAGCCATTTCTAAGTTTGCTGCTGCAAGTCCGGCATTAGTAAGGGGACCTCCCAAGCCGCAACAGGCTCTCAACCAGTCTTGTAACCCTCTGTTCCTACGAGGGGCAATGACTGTGCAGCATTCCACTGTAGCATTTTCAAAGACCATTTGTTCTATCAATGGCATCACCTGTTCCGGGTCACCAAAAATCCTACAAAATCAGAAAAAGACTCATTAGATGTCTGAATTATCTTGGACAAATAAAGGTTACTGCCTTCCTTCCTAGGGAGAGACTTCCATGCCTTTATTGCAGCTGATGCTATCTGTGCCTAGACCTGCCAGGGATGAGTGGTCTGGTTGTTCGCGTGTACACCACCTCCAGCCAGCATGTCAAAAGTCCATAATTGTTGACCCTCAATGCTTGCATTAGCTCTGGCTTGTGCTTGTAAATGCTCATGCCAGAGCGCTTTCCATTCCAAATATTGGCCCATATTGGTAAGTACCACCTTCACTGTGTCCTGCCAGTCTCCTGGCATCATAGCAGCTGCAATTAATCTCTCCACTTGGGATACGGTAAAATTAGCCCCAACTCCATATGTGCGTACTGCTTCAGCTAATTCTTTGACCTGTCTATACTCTACTGGGGCATGAACACGGGCTCCCTCTGCCCCTTCAAAGACCGGAAATGCCAGCTGTAGCTGTCTCCGATCTCTTGGGCTGAGAAATGAATTAGAGACGCTGCCCAGGGCATAGGCCGGAGGCAAGGGCGGGGCCAAGGGACTCAAGGTCTTTCTTAGTCTTATCTCAGGACGGTTATTTTTTGGTCCATATCTGTTTTGTTCATAGGCGGCTGCCTCTTCCTCTAGGCTTTCTTCCTCTCCTTGCGTTAGATCTTCTTCGGAGTTGCTAAGGTCTATGGCAGCAAGCTCCTTAATGGGGTAAAGGAGGGTCCTTTTGACCTCCACTCTCTCTTCACCAGCCGGTGAAGGGTCCTTATTCTTAATAGGCCCTGCAGTGGCCTCTGTTTCTTTTGAGTACTCTCCATTTTTACCAGACTCCTGGGTCTGCTTCTTTTGTTCAGGCCTTCTTGCCTGCTTCCCTTTCCCAGGCTCCTTGGCCTTATCTTTTTCCCCAGGCTCCTTGGCCTGATGCCGGCTAACATGCTCTGTTTCTGATATACTGGAGTGGACCGCTTCTAAAACCTCTTGACTTGCATTAATAGCTGTGCTGCAAGCTGGATCTTCACAACACAAATAAGCTAAAAGCGAAAGCAACACAAGCAAGAGGCCAACTAGTGCAGCGGTGGCAATGGGTGAAAATCTGCTCACAACCAAGGCTTCCACCCCAAACATACCTCTCAGAGACGTACCTGTAGTCTTTTAACCCACCCTGAGTCTCGGGGCGGGGGGTCTCCGCGGCACCTTGAAGTTCCCGGTTTTCGGCACCAGATGTTCCGCACCCCTTCTGAGTCCCCTTGCCCGCAAGAGAGACACGGGAGGCAGTGTTCGGGTAGTTACTACAGCGAGGCTTTATTCTTGTATCAGCTGAAGTGGAAGATGCCAAGCCCAGAAAAGGCACTGCTTATATGCACCCTAGAGTGGCATGTTCACTTCTGATTGGCTGTTCACTCTTCACCCCATATTACGCCCCGGGATGGGCAGTGACTTGGCGTGCTTTCACCTCTTGCACCTGCGCAGTTTAGTTGTTTACTTGTGGGAGCACCAGATGCCAGCGCCAACTTGTAATGGCGAATATTGTCACCGTTTGCTGCGGCTCCCTACATTTAATAAAAGGTCAGCCCTCTAAAAATTATCTTTATACTAAAATTTGTTTTGAGATTGTATACTGCAGAATACACAGCCTTGGTGTATCTACTCATCAAGCAAGCTGAGCAGACCTGCTCAAATCTCTGAGGTCCTGGAATTCCATTGGATGCAGTAAAGACACAGCCTCAGAGGCTTATCAATTCAGTCTTCCCCCTACCGCTCTTCTAATATCTCAACACCCATAATCAGCTTGAAGAAGTTAATGAAGAGTCAGCGCCCCTATTCCCTGGGCTTGGGGACTAAGGTGGTAAATATTGGGCTGTCTTTCTAGGGAAAAGTAGTGCTTTTGTGAGAATAGGGAAGATTAGTTAGGATTTATTGCATAGCCATAACCTATTGGTAGAAATCTGTACAATTATTATCAAGATGAAGATTTAATTTTTTAAATGGCACAAATTTATTTTGATTTCAAATTTAAGGTTTTCATTTGTACGAGCTTCTTATTGATATAAAAGTGAGATGAATATTGATACTCTCATAGGCATTGTACCTGGATAACACATTTAGGAATACAAGGCTTAGACCCAGTCCTTCTTTACTTTTTTAAAACAGATTTGAGATGGTTAGCCTGTGAGTTAAGGGAGTATAACAAATTCATGGCTTGGAGTTTATTGTTATGGTGTTTTCTATGTTTTATTTAGAAATAGCTGAGTGGAGTTAACAGACAACAGTCCAGATTACCTTACATGATGATGATGATAATGTTTTGGTTTTCAAAACATTAGAATTCCACAGAATTGACATTACAAACATTTCTGTAATAATGTTCATTTTGATTAGAGACCTGTCTGCTCCTGACAGCTTCCTGTCTTGGATTCTAAGAAGAAATTGAGCATCTTTGGAGTTACTCCAGTTGTGGTGAGACAGCCACTAGGCAAGAATTGCCTCTTTTCATCTACAGACAAATTATTGTCCAGAAAAGGACATACTTGCAGAATAGTCGACTAATTATATCTGCCTAGACAGAGTAATCAGCCCTTAATAATTCTGCAGCACTAAAGTCTGTCAGATGATCCTGGGTCAGAAGGCTCAAGATCTGATGGTCCAACATTTTGTAGTATAGGGAACGTCCAGTTATTCAGTGGTCTCTATAAATTGGCTAAGTTTTAGAAGCTATGCTTTGTGCTTCCCATAATTTTAGTTAACTCAGCCATTCTGGATTTCTGACGGGGTTGAAAACTTATAGTCTCATAGACAATCCTAGCTATTTACACTGAGAGAAATGATTTGAGTGGATGGTTTTCAGCTGACATTCATTCTAAAGCCAAGGAAAAAGCCAGCTTCAGAACTAAGTGTTTTAGTTAGGAGAGATGACAGAGGTTCTGGTTAGTCAACAAAATGATGGACTGGATATTAGGACTATTTTGTACCTCACTGGGACAATTAGAAATAATTATGTTCTAATTGTATTTTGAGAGAAAAGTTTTATTTTAACAGGAAGGGTGATATGTAGGAGGAGCTAAGGTGGGAGGAGTACCGAGAGGAAGAGAAGGAGTAAGGAGACGAGGAGAAGAAGGAGAGGAGAAGCTAGGTGATGAGAGAGAGAGACAGAGAGAAAGAGAGAGGAAGGATATCGAAGCAAATGTTCAGGTGTCTCCACCAGTCAAAGATAGTTGATATATCTAGGTTGGGTATTGGGTTACACTTCTGATTGAGCATTATAAAACTTATAAAGCCTTTGATTAACATTTTTAAAAAGTGTATAAAAGCAAAAAGGAAAAGGGGGCATGGGATAGGAGTTTTCTGGGGGAATGGGGAAAGGGGATGTCATCTGAAATGTAAATAAAATATCCAATAAAAAAAGAAAGTCAAATTTCTAAAAATAAAATAAATAAAATAAAAAAAGAAAGAAAACAAATATAGGTAGAGGAGACAATTAGAACCCTAAACGATAACAATTAAAAAAAATACTACCTATTCCCATTTTATGAAAATGCCAGCAGCAAGAAACCAGAAACATGGAAAGTCACAGGAGGAAATCATCAGTTCACTTATAAAACCAACATTATAAAAACAGTAATGGAATTATCACTGGAACTCTGAAAGCTACAAGATCACGAAATGCTGTATTTCCAATACCATGTGAAAATAACTGCAAAGATAGATTAAATCCTGCAGCTATCTTTCTGAATTGAAGGATAAAGTGACTTTTCATGGTAAGTATAAATAAAAGAATTCACAGCCTTGTTTCACACTGGTACATATTATACAGTGTAATAAGAAAAACCCACCAAAAGGGCACATTAAAGAAGAAATCACACTGGAACAGTAGACTAGCAAATCTGATGTATTGAGACAATATTATTCTGCACTGTGTAAAGATTGCCTTTGATTTATTCAAATGCTGGTTTTTGTCCTGGCAGAAAGTTGAGTACATACCAATTTTTTTGTATTTTTTTATTTGGATGTTATCCTGCCTAGATATTTCGTAAACAGTCTCTCATGCACCTTTGGAATAGTTTATCAAAAATCTGATGGCCTATGGTAAAGGAGAAGAGAATAGGCAGAACTTCTGATTGAGATAGAAATTCTGGAAGAGTCAGGCATGAGAGAATTCACCTGCCTGACACAGAGGAAAAAGCAGAAGCCAGTATGAAACACTGAGAGGTAACTAGTCGTATGGCATAACATCCACTAGAATAAATGGGTTATGTTATAAGAGATAGTTGGGAACTAGTAAGCTAAGGTCTAAGGCCTTAAAATAAATAAATATAAGTCTACATATCATTATTCAGAGCTAGAATAGGGTGGGCATAGAAAGTACCTTTTTAAATGGCGCACCAATGTAACAGCACACATAAACAAGCTTAGAGCCTGAGAAAATTTTCACAAAAGAAGGGACTAGAAATCCAAACTCAGACAGATTCAGACATTAGGCCAAGTTAAGCACAAAAGCCCTGGAAGTGGTTTGGAAGGCACACAAATACTGCTTCCTAGTGACACAGCCTCTGAGGCAGGCGCACACAGGAATAGAAAACCCCAAGAGCTCCAAGTATGTTTGTGTGTGTGTGTGTTTGTGAGTGGGTGTTTGTGTGTGCCATGGGTGACTCCTTTTAAAGACCCTGGTGAGCAGCAAATCCAACTATGGCAAACCAGAGCCTCAAACATTTTTTTGGACACACAGAGGCTTGTGAGATGAGTAGCTTGGAATGCAAGCCAACAAACAATGTCTCCAGCCCAGAACCAGCAAAGTCCACCTGCTAAATTGAGCCCAAGGGGCGGAGTCAGCTGCTAGCTTCACATATTAAGCTGAGTAGCTCAAAAGAAGCACTAGAGAAAATACGCAGAAAAAATTCAAGTCCAGATATGAACCTCGATCAGATAAATATGTTTGGATTGTACTTTAGTGCCAAGAAAGAAAGCAAATAGCATTGAAAAAAAAACTCATGAAAAGAAATAAACAATTTAAAAATAAAGTGAAATATTTTTTTTTAGTTTTTTCTTATCTATTTTTCATTTTTTTTACACTCCAGATTTTATTCCTGATCCCCCTTCTACCCTCCTACTGTTCTACATCCCATACCTCCAAACCAACCCCCACTGTCTCCATGAAGCTGTTCCTACCCTCTAACCCCTGCCCCACCTGACCTCTAAACTCCCTAGGGCCTCCAGTATCTTGAGGGTTAGGTGCGTCATCTCTGATTGAACACAGACTGGGCAGTCCTCTGCTGTATTTGTTTTGGGGGCCTCATAACAGCTGGCATATGCTGCACTTTTGGTTGTCCAGTGTTTGAGAGACCTGGGGGTCCAGATTAATTAAGACTTCTGATCCTCCTATAGGGTCACCCTTCTCCTCAGTTTCTATCAGCCTTTCCCTAATTCAAACACAGGGGTCAGCAGCTTCTGTCCATTGGTTGGGTGCAAATATTTGCATTTGACTCTTTCAGCTGCTTGTTGGGTCTTCCAAAAGGCAGTAATGATAGACCTCTTTTTGTTAGTGCTCTATAGCCTCAATAATAGTGTCAGGTTTTGGGACCTCCTCTTGAGCTGGATCTCAATTTGGGCCTATTGCTGGACCTTTTCTTCCTTAAGGATGAAAAACACAATAAGAAAGCATTTGGATCCTATATAATGCTATCTTGGGTGGGTTGAAAATAGAGACAGAAAATGAAAAGATAAATGATTTAACTGGGATTGGCTCAATATCGATTATGATTATTATTATCATTCTCCTATTTTATATCTTACTCTTAATAGCCACTGTGGCTCTTTGTGCCCTCTTAAAGAAAAAGTTTTTAAAGATACAAGAAAAAGAAAAATATGAAAAAAGACAACCCTTAAAACAAAATTGAAAAGACTTTTTAAAGAAAATGTAGAAGATACTAAGAGACAGAAGAATTAAGAGAAGAACCACCATATAATGAACTTAAAGAAAGTCAACCAAAAGTTGTTAGAAAACGAAACTTAACTTATACAGTTATTATTTAACAATTGCCAACAGATGACAGGTACCTCTAAAGTTATGAAAAAATTGGATGCCTCTAGAAATGCTGGATTTAAAAAGACTTAAAGAAGCTATTATTTTATATGATCTGCATTCACCATTCAGGAAACATTAAATTCCTGGGTGTAATCCCCAAAGACTATAAAGATATGACAAAAGCAATATTACAAGGTGTTCTTCAGTTATAATGGCTATCCTAGTGAAAGGAAGAACCTAAAAAGATAGAAAAGAGAAATAAGGCTAGAGGTATCAGTATTTCTTAAGATCAGCTGCTTAATGGAGGTAAATATGCTGAGTTACAAATGCAGGTTGAATATGATAATGGCTATATGGCAATCTTAAGTGCTTAGAACAAATTTGAAGAAACAGAAAAATAAAATGTTCTGAACTGTGACTAAAATTATACAAGTTCCAAAAAAATATTCACTGATTTTTTTTTTTTTTTTTTTTTTTTAACAAAGATTGACTTCAGCTCAAATAGAAGGGAAGGGTAGCTGATCAAGAAGCTAAGCAAGTACTGATCAAATCTTTGGCTTTTGAAATGCTAATTGTGATTGCAAAAAGGTGATCAGGCCTCTAAGGGAAAGATTAGCATCAATAGATGAATGCTTTAGAGATAAGGCTGATATTGAATCTCATACATATTGTTGTACTTTAATAGAAGCAGTAATTTCTAAAGGTTTTGAAAGAAGCCAACCTATCAAATGTCTTGGCAGGGGTAAGCAAGGTAATTTCAAAAGGAATAGTAATAAATGCCAAGCTAATTCTGAAAGTAGGTCTGAACCTTTGGAATATGCAGAAGGTGTGATAAAACTGGGCATTGAACTAATGAATCAACAAGGGAGGAACAGGATAACTCCTTGTTGGTAAACATCCTAGGAGGCCCCCCACAGACCCCAATATCAAACTCAAGGCTTCTATTTCAGATCAGCAGAGAAGAAATTGTTGTGTGTAATTTTTTAAAATGCATGCTGGCAGTACCACCCACTTTTGCCCCCTCTGCCTGGTACTTTCTGTGGGGGCAGACTCCTAGCTAATCTGCTCCTGTGAAGATACCATATTCTGACCCATACCAGAGAATCTGCTTCACTCAGAGCATTTGATTCCTAGCTGGTCTGCTCCTGTGAAGAAACAATACACTGACCCATTGGCATGAATTTCTTCTGTTCTGAGCCAGTGCACTGAGCAGACCTTGGGCACTACTTTTGTAACCACACACAACCACAGCACCCAAAATAAGCTGGACTCCCACAACCTCTAATACTCCCAACATCATAGAAAAAGCTGGACTCCCAGGAGCTCTAACATACACAGGATCATAGGATTACAGAATCCCAGAGGCAGCCTGACTCCCAGGAGCTTTGACACCCAAAATCACAGGATCACAGAGACAGCTGGACTCTGAGAAGCTCTGACACAAATAAAATAACAGGAGAGATAGGTACCACTCAGAGACAGTGAGTGGAGGTAGCACTAGAGATAACCAGATGGCAAAAGGCAAGTGCAAAAATACAAGCAACAGAAACCAAGGTTTCTTGGCATCATCAGAACCCAATTCTCCCACCATAGCAAGTCCTGTATACCCCATCACACCAGAAAAGCAAGAGTCAAATTTAAAAACACTTCTCATGAAGATGATAAAGAACATTAAAAAGGAAATAAATAACTTTCTTAAAGAAATACAGGAGAACACAGGTAAACAGGTAAAGGCTCTTAAATAGGAAACAAAAGTTTCTTAACGAATTACAGAAAAATATAACTAAACAGGTAAATAAATTGAACAAAACCATTTATCCATAATATAAAAATAAAAGAAGAAACAATAAAGAAATCACAAAGGGAGACTACCCTGGAGATAGAAAACCTAGGAAAAAGAACAGGAGTCATAGATGCAAGCATCACTGACAGAATACAAGAGATAAAATAAAGAATCTTAAGTACATAAGATGCCACAGAAAACATTGACAGATGGTCAAAGAAAATGCAAAATTCAAAAAGCTTTTAACCCAAAACATCCAGGAAATCCAGGACACAATAAGAAGACCAAACCTGAGGATAATAGGCATAGAAGAGAGCAAAGATTGGCAACTTAAAGGGCCAGTAAATATCTTCAACAAAATTATAGAAGACAACTTCCATAACATAAAAAAGGAGATTCCCATGAACATACAAGAATCCTACAAAACTCAAAATAGACTAAACAAGAAAAGAAATTTCTCCACTCACTCAATACTCAAAATACCAAATGCACAAAACAAAGAAAGAATATTAAATGTAGTAAGGGAAAGAGGTCAAATAACATATAAAGGCAGACCTATAAGAATTATACCAGACTTCTCAGCAGAGACTATAAAAGCAAGAAGATCCTGGTTACATGGCATTCAGACCCTAAGAGAATACAAATACCAGCCCAGCTAAGCCAAGGTTGGATAGGATTCTGCACAGAGTCAACCTAAAACAGAAGTGCATTGCTTTTGATAAGGCATATTCTATAATGGGTAAGGAAGGCATTCTTGTCAGAACAACCTAAGACCGACTCAGTCTTGTCTATAAAATAAGAAAGCGGAAATGTGGAGAGCTTGGGGAAATGTGGGCTACTTGGCAGGAATCTGACATTGACCAAAGACAAGGAAATGGGATTCAGGCAGGAATCTGACATTAGGCTAGAACAAAGAAGTAATTTCAGGCAGGAATCTAAACCTTAGGCTAGAACAAAAAAGCAATTTCAGGCAGTAATATAAATATTAGACTAGAACAAAGAAGTAGGCTTCAGGCATGAAAATGACTTTGGGCTAAAACACGGAAGTAGTCTCAGATATTTTGGTCATCCTGATATACCCTTAGAAACAATGATCAGGGAAGTGATCGTTTGATATTGTTTATTGTCTTCCTTTTTTTTTGACTATTTGTATCTATTGTATTGCTTGTTCCTCAACCTAGAACTGACCTTAATACTTGCAAGTAATTAAAATGGTATAAAATCAAAAAGCAAGAGGGGGGATGGGATATACTTACTGATAAGTAGATAATAGCCCAAAAGCTCTGAACACTCATGATATAACCCACAAACTATATGAAGTTTTAGAAGAAGGAAGATCAAAGTGTGGATGCTTCAATCATACCTAAGGGGAAACAAAATAATAACAGAAGGTAGAGGGATAGAGGGATCTGGGAGGAAGTGGGGAGGGAGAGGGACAAAGGGGGTGCAGAATCACGTATGAGAATATGGACAAGAAAGAACAGAGGGTCAGGATATTGAATAGAAACATGTAGCAGTGGCAAATAGGGAACTGAGGTAGCTACTAGAAAATCTCAGATGCTAGGGATTATAGAGTCTTACAGCACCCCACAGGGCTCAAATCAGCCTAAATACATAACAAAGGGGAACCAGAACATGAAGAGACTACCTTCAGTAAATAGATATAGCCCTTAGTTGAAGGATGAGGCCACCCATCCATCTCAAAAATTTTAACTCAGAACTGTCTAAATGAAATGCAGAGACAAATAATGGAACTGAGATTGAAGGAAAGGCAATCCAGAGACTGCCTCACCTAGGGATCCATTCTATCTGCAGACACCAAACTCAGAAACTATTGCTTATGTCAATAGGTGATTGATCCAGATTGCCATTGAGAAACTGAATTGCTTCTCAAAAATGGAGGTAGTAAGAAAGATTATGTCTAGAGTGCAGGAGATCCTTTAGGGCATCTCTTGCTGCTACTATGCACTGTGATTAAAGTCAATGGGAAACGCCAACTACCTAGTCTAGGCAGGATGACAAATGGCTCAGACTTATTAGGAATAAAGGTAAAGGTCATTCCTTTAATAAAAAAAGCCAAGACCTGGTGAGGTTCTTGGCAAGATGAGAGAAAACAGAATGGTTACTAGAGGAAGGTAGTAATAAGTACCAGCTAAAGTCACATAACCAGTGACAGAAAAGAGAAGTACAGTTGACATATGAGTATATCTGAAATGTTTTGTTAAGAATGTGTGTCTTAAGATTTCATTGCTATGAAAAGACACTATGTCCAAAGCAACTCTTATAAAGGAAAACATTTACTTGGGGCTGGCTTAGAGTTTCAGAAGTTCATTTTCATTATAGCAGGGAGCATGACCACATGTGGGCAGGCATGTTGCTGGAGAAGTTGCTGAGAGTTCTTGATCCAAGGCAGCCAGAAGGAGACTGGCTTCTGTAGGCATCCCAAAGAAGACAGATTTCTGCAGGTATCCAGAAGGAGTCTCTTTTCTACACTGGACAGAGCTTGGCCATAGGACCGTAAAGTCCACACCCACAGTGATGCACTTACTCTGACAAGGCCATAACTACTCCAACAAGGCCACACCTACGGTCACTTCCGATGAGCCAAGCATATTTAAACCACCACATTCTACTCCCTGGCCCCCATAGGCTTGACATAAGAGCCTATGGAGGCCATACCTAGGTGTAGCATAATGCAAAATACATTTAGTCCAATTTCAAAAGTTCCCATAATCTAAAAAAAAAAAAAAAAAAAAAAAACAGTCTCAACAGTGTTTAAAATCCCAAGATCAAAGTCTCAACAGTGTTTAAAATCCCAAGATCAAAGTCTCTTCTGAGATTCATGCAAACTGTAAATCACTATACAATCAAAATAAAAGGATCATGAATAAAAGACAATTTATAACATTCTCACAGCCAATATCATGCCAAATACAAAATACTCAAAGCATCTCCTCTAAGACCATGAACACAATGCCCACTTAGCTAAAGCAATAAAATAAATAAATAAAATAAAATGTATACAAATAGAAAAAAAGCATTCAAAATATCATTATTTTCACATTATATGAATTTATGCATAAAACACACTAAAAACTCCACAAGGAAACACTTATAGGTAATAAATACAATGAGCAAAGTAACAGGATACAACATTCCAGGTTCTGGAACCTTTATCTCTCATTGATTTCATAGTTTCAAACCAAAAGTTGCTGATTTCAAAGCCTTCTTCCTGAGAAATATCTTTCATAGTACAAAAAGTCTCCATGAAAACATCCAAAAGAGGGAAGCAACTCAAAGTCCTAACCAGCTATGATGCCAATGAAAGACAATATAAGAGCTTTGTTTTTGTTTTTTTCTTTCTTAGCTGGGTCTCAGGCAATCCAGAATATCACCTAGGAATAGATCTCGTGTGATGTTGTTCTCTGGAAATCAGCTGTTTGGCTTTATAAACATAGTCTTCTTCTATTTTACATTCCTATTCTGGATTTTAGACTTATTTCACAAAAGCACAAATTCTTATCAATTCACAAATTGAGACTAAAAAAGAACACATTAATAACCTTAAGACCATTTATATTATTTTCATATTACATTCAGGAATCCAAAGGCTGACACTTCCTTCACCATCCCAAGAACAAGCACAGGGAGACAACTGGTTTAGTCTGTGTGAATCAGTGCAAGACGTCTTTAGAATATCAATTCCCAACCCATGTGCCAAGCTCTCTTCACCAAAGTTGGGAAAAATCTCAAGCAGACGTGTTATAAAAAAATTTAAGAACTGAAATTAACTTGCTTCTATTTTTTGTATTAGTTATTCTATATAGAGGAATAAGACAAGCACACATAGATATATGTATAAATATGTAAAAAGAGATGTAGACACACATAATTTTTAGGTCTTCAAGTATTTATTTTTAAACAGCTATTTTTCAAAAATTATCTCATGTGATATTATTTTTTCTAGAATAATCTACTCTATAGAACTTTTTTTTTAACACTTGAGGAGACGTGTATACAGTTCTTTAGTTAACGTATTTAATATTATGTTTCTGAATTTATAAGCCTAATGGCTTTGTAAGAGATCTATGGGTATGTAACACATGTTTTTGGAAACTAATATTGCATCCTACACAGAGATGATGTTTACACCCACAAAATCTTATGGATTGCATAATTTCCATGCTTTCTAATTAATACAAAACTGTATATTACAGATTTTATATTTTAAATCAAGTATCAAAAGCTTTTCCAAGAACATTTTCTACTGTCTTCCAAGTAATCAAGTGATAACTTTTTGACTTTTCCTAGCACCTAGAAATGGCAAAGACAAAGCTGGTCCATAGAAATTTGGGGGATATAAACAAGATTATTCGGATTAATATACTTCAAGGCAATGTCTGAGTCTTACTATGGCAGGAGTTTTCAACCAGTGCATCACTGTCTCTTCCCAGAGACTAAGTTTATCTGTATAGTAAATATTTACATAACAATTTATAACAATAGCAAAATTTAATTTATGAAGTGACAGCAAAAATAATTTTTATGGTTGGGGGTTCACTGCAACATGAGGGATGATATTAAGTGGTCAAGCATTAGGAAGATTGAGAAACACTGTTCTAGAATGTTGTGTGCTTGATGCAGATTATATTTGTGACAAACTCTATTGGCATACTGAATCCTAAGATACAGACATTTGTAGTAAGCAGATTTCCAAGACAATAATAAATTAAAATGATTTCTTGGAACTTTGACTTTGAAAAATATATATATATATGTCAAAGGAGAACAGATTCCACCAAAATTATAAGGGCTACAGAAAAGAACATGGCAAGTTGCCATAGCTCTGATGGTTTGTATAATGAAAGAAACAGAAGAATAGCCTATAGACTGAGATCTAGGAGTTTGCGTTATTATACTTCATCAAATTAACAACTGCCTTCCCACATATACACATACAATACACTAATCATTGCTTCAATTTAATTCTATAATGTTATTATTGTTCTGCAAAGAATGGGAATAAATAACAGCTGTTAGTATTTAATTAGCACTGTCTCCTCAAGATCTTCATTACATCATTATACGTCATAGTTTATGGCTTCACTATTATGTTCTATAACACTACTAAGTCTTCATATTCCCTTACACCACTCCAGCCTGGAAACTAGAAAGCATTCTCTTAATAGTTATTTCATACAAAGAATAGTTACTAGAAGATATGGCAGTAAGATTGCTAGGATGACTGAAAAGGCATAGCATTGTTAGATACATCCTATCTTCAAGGAAGCCCCTAAGATTAATTACTATGGAATTAATTGCCAAGAGCAAACAGCAATTTGGGTGCAGACATACACTGACATTAAGAGAATGTCAAGTCTGCTCTCCTGTTGAGTGTAGCTTTCCCCAAATACTTTAGCTGACAGACATCTAAAGTAACATACTGTGTAGAAATAATATTGTTCTCCTTTCTTTGAGCATAGGTGGGAGAGGAGATCCTTGGTCCCATGAAGGCTGAACACTGAGTCGGGGGCGGGGGGAGGATTTGAGAGTGGGGAGGTGGGAGTGGGGGGTAGGTGGGGGCATATCCTCATAGAAGCAGGAGTAGAGGGGTAGGATAGGAGGTTTCTGGGTGGTGGCTGGAATGGGGTAAGGGGATAAAATCTGAAACATAAATATAATATCCAAGAAAAAAAAAGATTTCTGTCTAACACACACCGGACAGATTTCTCTTACTAAGGAAGTATTTCTGTTTTCACATTGTATAGACACAATAAGTATTCAGATTGTATTTGTAATCTTTCCAATACCTCCTACTTTCCTCCCTCAGTAATCCGAACATATATATTTATTTATATATTCAAGCACATTAATTTTATGTATACTTTCTTTAATATGTAAATGCTACTTCATTTTACTTAGAAATCCAAGAATCCGATGTCTCCTGTTTCAAAAGCAACTACTTATAGGACTTAAAGACTATTATTGTATAAAGAGTAGGTTGCAAAAAGCTACTTTAGCATTAAGCCTTGTATATGAAGCATTACATTTCAAGGAGAAATGTTAGGAGTATTTTCTTAAAAGTAAATTACTGGTTTTGAAAAGCAACTAAATGTCCCAGTCAGTTCAGTATAGTTGTTAATTTACTTTTGAGAAATTATTCTTAACAATTCTACATGAAATATAATGGTTCACAGATGTTTTTGCTCCCTCAAGTGATAAACCTCACAATTTTTGGAAAACTATAGGACCATGCTATGCCTCTGTTGGGCCATATAAATTATTGAGAGCTTGGAATATTTTTGATTACTTTGCATTATCGTGGGATATGTTTCTATAATATTGTTTTGCAATGTGGAATTGTCCTATTCATTTTTCTATTGCTGTGAAGGAACACCATGATCATGATAACTCTTACTAAGAAAAACATCTGGAGCTGACTTACAGTTTCAGTGGTTCAATCCATTATCAATGGCAGGACGCATTCTGGCATATAGGCAGACATGATACTGGAGAAGGAGTCCAGAGTTCTACATCTGGATAGGCAGCCAGCAGGAAAAGAGATCAATATTTGGTCTGTCTTGACCATTTGATACCTCAAAGCCTATGCTTAGTGAAACATTTTCTCTAACAAGGCCGCACAAGGATAAGCATATTTGTTCTATCAAGTTTTTCTTACTGTGAGCTGCTACCTTACCATGGACCTGGAGAAAAGAAAACAAATGATCAAACAATAATGTGACATTTTCTCTGTAGTTAATTTTTAAAGTATTTTCTCACAAGTGAACCCTGACTAGTGTTAGTACTCTCCACATGAGTATTTGCAAACCTTTTGTTGTTCTTTTTTTCCTCATTTTTTTTCTGGATGTACTAGGTTCTGAGTCATAAAGATAAAAGCACCATGAGCACAGAACAAGATCAGTGATAGAATTTACAGACTGAATTATGAAAAATGAACAGACAAAAGTAACCCGTCAAGTAAGTCCCACAAAAATACTCCAAAAACCAGTGTGGGGACAGAGAACAAAAAATGAGAATGCGTTCCAAGGTTGATCTCTTCCAGTGTTCACTAGAAATATTGTAGGATCCAAGTTATCAAAGTGAAGAAGAATTGATGATGAAAGCAGAGCAGTGTTGGTTGTGTATGATGAGAGGTGGAGTTTCAAAAGAAAAATCCAAACCGTGTATACAGAAGAACAATGTCTCCCAGAAATCTTTCCTGTAGTAAAGATGATTTTACCTTTCATTAGATAGAAATACCCATGATTCTCACTGCTGTGATTATTTTGCCCACATGCCAACTCTGTGTCATGGGCAGTAACATCCCCCTCCTTTGAGGAATTATATATGTAGGTTGACTCTGAAAATGATAGAAAAAATAAAGAAGCTCTGATACAAGGCCATTTCCTTTGTTTGACCTTCACTATTTCTGATAATTAAATCTTTATTGTTCTACTGAGGACATTCAGCCCTCAGAGAGGTTTTCATTTTCATTTCTCTAGGGTTGCAGAATTCATAGTGGCCATGGGGTTTATGCTCAAGGCGACAGAATATGCTCCATAGTTGTCTGAATCCCTTTCTACTCTACTGGCATCTTTCTAGCCTGTGGGTATTATGTTGAATTTATTCTCAAAATCATGTTTTGTTTTGTTTTGTTTTGTTTTGTTTTTAGCAATTTTCATGGGACTTGCAAAAGAAATATAAAAAAAAAAGTCTTATGCCAGTAAGCTTTGTTTACACTAATGTTCATAAAGTATATCTCAATAGCATCCTTTAAAAATGTTTTATAAAAATCTATAAAAATTATAAATTGTAGTACATTACTCAATAAGACATTTATGATTGGACACAGGCTACTGTAAAAACTGAAGTTTCATTTATTGTCATTTACTTCACTTTTCTTATGTTCATCATAGTTTTACTATTAATTTCCTCTTCAGTTCTGAAATGAATATAATAATGGGTGTCCTGGCCAGCAGGGCATTAAACAGGGTCCGAGGAGATCACCTAAGAGAGAATGGGGGAAAAATGGGCGAACGCAAAGAAACACAGCTTGTCTACAAGCTGATCAAACCATAAATTTTACTTCTTCACACAGGAGTTAAATACACAAAAAGGCAAGATGTGGGATGATGCAGAAGCATAGGTGTTCAGGGGAAGTACAGATATCTTCCATAACAGAGTGTCAGCTGGGTGAAGGTTCAGGGAACAGATCACTATTACTCCACCTATGATTCACTTGTCCTTATTTAAGTTGGTACTATCCACCAAGGCTACCTATCTACAAGGTCTATGACTACTCAGGCTTGGCAACTTTCCACCAAAGCTGCTTGTTTACAATAGCTTCTAGCCATCTGTTACAGTGTTTTTCCACAGATACCCAAGACTTTGTGTTAGCAGACATATATGTCAGGCCTATTGATTTTAGGCCTATGGCTGATTCCAGGCCTTCAGTGTATAAGCAGGGCTGCCCTTGACAAATAGGTATTTCAATTTGTTATTTAATAAACAAATAAATGAAACAATAATGGGAATTACTTGGTATCTCATATAATACTTGTAAATTAGAAAAAAAAAACTGATTTGTCACACTTCTGCCAAAATCAAGACTGTGTTTTACATATATGCATTCAAATACCTTATTCTTTCAAGTGCACAATGTCACCATTCTTGCAATATATAAAATCATTGAACTTATAAACATTGAAAATGAGGTAGTGGTTACTGGTGGCTGGGGAGTATAGAGAGAAAGAATGGATGATGGAAAACTGATCAACAGATGTTAAGTTACAGTTAGGAAGGAATGAGAAGTTCTGGTTTTCATCTGATGGCTGGTGACTATAGATAACAATGATATGCCATACATTTCAACATATAGAGATGGTTGGTATTTTAGGAGATTTCTGTGTATAAATTGAAGTTCTATAACATAATGTATACATGTATGAAAATATTCTGTTATCCCAATATGTATGTGTGTAATTTTACATTTTGTATGAATTATTTTTTGTAAAAATAGCATAGTCTTGTTAAAGCTCCAGTCTAATAATTTGATTGCCAATGATTTCTGAAATAACAGCTGGTCTAGCTAAGATTAATTTATTCTAATTTCTGGCTTCTCTCTGTTCCCAACAAAATCTGAAATACATGGCAAATAAGATTGGATGATATTGATGAGAATTATCAGAGTTAAAGAATAGGGCTACAAACAGTAAAACACAGTGACACTGAGAGTATGGAACAGGTTCAGACAGAGATGAAAAAGTGAGAGAGGACCAACTTACAGAAGGGCATTTCTAAATGATGATAGCTCTCACTTCGTGTCAATGCACACACCCCAGAATCCCACTTCCACACTGTCACAGCTTACTGCAAAACACAATAGCTTGAGCATTTGTTGCTAGGGGAACATTGATTGCATTTGTTTGTTTTCTATTTCAAGCAGCAGATTTCTCACTTCGGTACTTTAAATAGTCACAAAAGAATAATCAGTTCTACTCCTCACTCATCTTTCCCTTGGCATGCTTTAAAGAAAGAAAGAAAAAGAGAGAAGGAAAAAAGAAAGAAAGAAAAAGAAAGAGAGAAAGAAAGAAAGAAAGAAAGAAAGAAAGAAAGAAAGAAAGAAAGGAAGGAAGGAAGGAAGGAAGGAAGGAAGGAAGGAAGGAAGGAAAACAAGCAGTTTGTCAGGATATTATTGTATATATTTGGTACTAATTTTTTAACAATCAGTGTTA
Source organism: Arvicanthis niloticus (assembly GCF_011762505.2). Taxonomy (NCBI): domain Eukaryota; kingdom Metazoa; phylum Chordata; class Mammalia; order Rodentia; family Muridae; genus Arvicanthis; species Arvicanthis niloticus. Next base: position 32,011,805 of record NC_047659.1, on the reverse strand, counting down.
CCTATAATATGAAATATTGACAAGAAATAGATTCGTTGGTCATTTAAAAATTAAGGCATTTCACTGGGAAGAGTTAGGTGTGACATGAATACAATCAAATTACATTATATACAGCTATGAAATTCTTAAAAATAAATTAAAAATTAAGTCATTGTTCTGGATAGAGGACAATGATGTGGAAAAATTCTTATCTCTGTGGACAATCTGTTTGCTGTGTCCCTGCTCAGTTCTCTCTGGTGATTTTTATGCATCCTGTTCTTTTCACGTGGATGTTCAACTCTACTTCTATGTAAAGATTTCTGTCAACTGCACATATCCCAAGCAAGGCCTATCCTGTTTTAGTCACTGTACTTCCCGTTGTTCTGCAATGGTTTTTTGAAGTTCTGAAGCTCTGTTTAGAGCTTGCACTTAAGACCAACAATTTGCAGTTTTCTATTGAAGCACTATTGGTAGTTTCAGTGGCAGTGACTGGGGACCCCTATTGGTACAAAATCTCTATTCGTATAGCACATATAGATTTGTTGTTATTGGGCTTGTAGTTCATAGCAATTTCTATGAATTGCTAGAGTCAGAAGGATTTATTGTTGTGAAAAGTGCAGCCTAATGGTAGAAGATGTTGGTTAGGGCATTGATCCCATGCATCCTGGAAAGTTGAACAGCTGATGGAGTGAAAATAAAATAGTATTGTTTGTTTCTATTATTTCCTTAACTATAAACATTTGTTCTTTCTCATGTGACTTTTTGATACTCATACACCGAGAAACTCTTAATCTTCAATTTTGAGGGTGTAAAATAATTTCTTAATGTTAATTAATAGATTGATTAATTAGTATATAAATTAGTATATATTGTCCAAGTCACATACTCATGGCTTTGTATTTATTTTTCTGCCTGAAACTGCAGCAATTCTCTGTAATTAATATGGATAACTTTATATTTCAGTTTTGTTCTAATATTTTTTCTTCATAATTTAGATGGTTTTAGTATTAGATTCTAAATGCATACACTATATATTTTCTCAATTAGTTGGATTTTAGTTGGAAAAGTTGACATTCTTCTTGATAATAAACTTTTTAAAAACTTTTCATTATTTTAACTTATGTTGTATTAGTATGTAACTTTGTGTGTCAGCTATGTCTACTTAACAATATACATAGTAGTTTATTCTTTCTAAATAATACCCAGTAGGAAAACATTTTTATCAAAGTATCAGTCTACTTACACTTGATATAATTATTAAGTTTGGACAGAATCCCTGCCTATCATAATTTAATTTTTATTTGTCTCAATTGCTATATGTTCTCTGCTTCTTCTCCTTTGTATTTATACAGAAATGAATACGTTTAATAATTGTGTATTCAAAACAGCTCTATATAAAAATTTAAAGAAGAGTATAAAATCCTGATATAAGGTCAATTTGTATTGTCTCAATTTTGTTTGATTCATATTTTATCAGTACATCTGTTTTTACATATGTAACTTATATTGTTATTCCTTCAAACAAACAATACATTATGAGACTAATATGTGTGTAATATGAATTTAAAATTACTTTATTTACTTATTAACATGCTTGTACTTTCTAGTGTTCTATTCTTCAGCTTGATTACTGAGTGTGTTTTATTTTGTCTTCTAAAATATCTTTAAAGCTCCTTTTGGAAACATTTATTTTTATGCTATTGTTAAAGACAAATTTATTATTCATTTTAAATTATATTTTAATAAATGTAGAATTTAAGCTTACCATGTGTTTGTTTGTTCATTCTTTCATCCTTTTTTCTTTTCAGTAGTAAAATGATGTCATATATCATCCTAGGAAGTATCAGTGGAACATCATTTTCAAAAAATTCTATGTGTATGGTATTTTTGCCTCTATCATTTTTTTCAATCTTGACACTTGTTTTTAATATGAAAGTAGTGATTTCCAAATATATATATATATATATTTGTATTTTGCTTATATTCACCCTCCATTACATTCCTTTATCTTTCAACTTCCTTTTGCCGGTTTCTTTCTTTCCTACAAATAGTGGCTAACTTCTTTCTCATGTCAAATATATGTGAGTGCATAGTATACTCATATATAAATATACACGCAAATAAAATTTACAAGTATAAGAAAAAATGTTGTATTTGTCTTTCTGAGTATAGCTGATTTTACTTAATAGAATTGTCTTTCTTGTATGTTTTCATGCAAATTGCATACTTTCATTATGCTGAGAGAAATTTTACTGTTTATGTGCCACATTTTCTTTATCCACTTCTATATTGATTGGCACCTGTCTACTTCCATAATATATCTAACAAACATGGACATGCTGGTGTATTTTCTGCGATATGTTAACTTCAGTTCTTTGAGATACATGCCCAGAAATGTATAGGCATTTTTATTTTCAGTGTTCCAGTGATTCTCCATGTTGATTTTCATAGTGGCTACACTGACTTGGGCTCAAGCAAAGTTTACAGACTCTATCCCACTCTCCCTAGCATGGGCTGTTGTGTCTTTAAATCAACACCAGCACAACACATACATGCATACACATACACATACTTAGCTACTTTCTGTGTGTGCCTTAAAACTTTTCTATTCTAGGCAATTTTTTTTAATTGAAATGTGAGCAACTAGTTTTGTTTTTTCTAACATCTGCCTTCACAGCCTCATTCAATTCTTGATATTTCCCAAGAAATGTAGAAACTTGGTCATAGTTTTTCAAATATCTTTCAATCTCTATCGTCTTTCCCAATCAAAAGAAATTTCTCCTTCCTCATCATTTAAGCTTATTACCTGCCCCATTTGTCCTGTCTATCTATTCTTCACATAGAATAAATTATAATATTTCTATACTTGCTTATCTTTTAAGTCTGTGCACTTTATATTCAATCCAGACAACATTCCATTTCAGTCAACGTTATTTCATAACAATACTTTCAGTTTCTTTCTTCTTTTCCTTTCTTCCTTCTCTCTCTCTCTCTCTCTCTCTCTCTCTCTCTCTCTCTCTCTCTCTCTGTCTAGGTTTTCATAAACTCATTCATCTATTTGTTTTAGAAATAACAAGAAAATATAATCTAATACCATAAAACAAGAGTTATCACATTGAAGTCAGACAATCCAAAAAACAGAAAGAAAGGGGCCCAAAAGAGGGTACAAGAATAAGAAACCCACTAATTCACATGCTTAGGAATCCCATAAAAACATTAAAGTACGGGCTTTAATATAAGCACGAAAGTCATGGCACAGATCACAGATCATGTAGGTCCGTCCATGCTGCTTTGGTATCTGTGAGTTCATATGAGCTTTGCTTATGTTGATATAGAGGTTCTTGTTCTCTGGTGTCCTCCACATGTGGGTCTGCATTCAACCCTGCCTCTGAGGTGCTGGGCATGGCTACTGGGATTCTAAAACACGGGGAATGCTTGACTGCTTGGTTGCTGTGCTTTAGAGGAGCACTGGGACACTGCTCAGGGGGTGGGACAATACAGTCTACGCAGTAGGAGGGTGAAGCTGAGGTTCCCTGATTTCTGGACATGCAGTCGCTGCTGGAGTGCCACACAGAGGAGTTGGGAATGATGGATTATGGGTCCACAGACCGGACGGCGATAAGGTCAGAACCATTGAGAGCCCACAGGGTGAGAGTGACTACAAACTGAGGGAAGGCCGGGGAAATGGGGGAACTCTGGCTTAGCTCATTGGTGAAGGTAGCAGAGATAGTCTGGAAGTTCAGAAAGGCCTTCTATGGGAGACATAGGCTGTGGCTCTGTAGGCAAAAGCATTTCTCCATGCTCCTCATGTCAGTTTTGATGGAAGTAACAGCCCATATTTATCCATGTTCATCGTGAAAAATTGATGCTTACCAACGTCTCAAGGTAGAACAGAGATTATATACCTCTTGCAAGGAGGAATATCCAGGAAGGAGATTTTATTGCCTAAACCCTCAGAGCCTCTAGGCACTTCATTAATATAGCTAATTCTGTCTTGGGCTACATGACTGACATGAGGAATGTGGTACATATTCCAGGCCAGGAATCTGGCAGGGGGCAGGGAACCACCTACCATCTTAGGTAGATGTCCGGGTGCCAGGGACTTAGATCTGTTGTACCTTACCAAGCATCCCAGCAAGAATCATTGTCCCACATCCATCATCTTTGGCTCTTACACTCTTTCCACCTCCACATCCACAGGACTCTGAGCTCAGAGAGTAAGATTTTGATGGAGAAATCTCAATTAAGACTGAGGGTTTCAAAGTCTATTGCTTTCTGTGTAATATCTGTCTATGAATATCTATAATATTCCCATCTGCTGAAGGATGAAGCCTTTGTGATAATGATTAAGCAAGGCGCAGATCTATGAGTTTAGAAATATTATTAGGAGTCATTTTTATCACTATTTTTTCTTTTGTTACTACCGCTATTATCTACTTTTGTCCTTATTACCTGAGCTATTTAATCTCAGGGCATTGATCACTCAAGCAGTGCTCAATATGTGTTCCATCTTATGGAGTAAACCTTAAACAACTTAAACATCATTTGGTTATGCCTACAAGCTATGTGCCACCATTGCATATCTTGCAGGTAATACACGATTGTACATGGACAGTTTCTGATTGTGGCTGGAGTGGTGTTTGTGTTTCTCTTTGAGAGTATGCAGAGTACCTTCATGTAACACAGACACTGGAACATAGGGATGAAGCCTCTATTTAGGCATCAGCTTGACCTCTCTAGATTCAATTACCTATATGGGTCATATATTGTTTTCAGCAATGTGGCGTGGTTATCAGTTTATGAAGAACAAGCTATAGTCCTGGAAACATCTTAGATTGTTTAAATATTCTTATGAGGTCCCTTTGGCCAACAAACCAATTAAATCCTACCCAAGCTTTACTTGCTTTGATTGGTGACAAGAGTTGGCCAGTTGGGTCTCTGTCTTGTCATTATTTGGTATATATGGGTGTGTGTGTGTGTGTGTGTGTGTGTGTGTGTGTGTGTGTGTGGGGAGAGAGAGAGAGAGAGAGAGAGAGAGAGAGAGAGAGAGAGAGAGAGAGAGAGAGAAGCAAGCTGTTTCTACCGTATTAGGTTGCCATACTACACCTCAAATGCCCGTTAAATGTTTCTGTCTCTTCTATATTCCCTCTCTCAACCACCTACAGCATTCTGATCCCTACTTGACTATTCCATTCCAAACACCACAATCCATCAACTAATATTCACTCTATTTCCATTCCCTAATGAGAGCTGTCTGTCCCCTATAATTTCTTATTATATACCTATATTCCGTGGGTTTATGGATTGTAACTTTCTTATCATTGACTTAAAAGCTAATATCTGCATACAGGCCATTTTTGTCTTTCTGGATCTGGGGTAACTCCCTCAGGATGATTGTTTTCTACTTCCACCCATTTTCCTGAAAATTCGATGATGTCATCTTTTTAAACAGTTGACTAATACTCCATTGTGGTTTGTGAAAATTATAGAATAATAATTTGTCTGAATGATAGTGTCCGTTGTCATGCAGAAGATTCTCATTTTATGAGGATTTAAGTATAGGCCTTCAATTTGATTCCAATAATCAAAGTGTCTATTTTTGTGCTAATATCATTCTGTTTTTCATTAGTATAGCTCTGTAGTACAACTTGAAACTAAGAATTGTGATACCTCCATTAATATTTACAATTATTTTTGGCCATACAGTGTGTTGTTGTTATATTGTTTTTGCTTCATTTTGGAGTATGTGTGTGTGTGTGTGTGTGTGTGTGTGTGTGTGTGTGTGTTTGTGTGTGTTTGTGTGTGTTTGTGTGTGTGTGTGTGTCCATATGAAGTTGAAAATCATTCTTTAAGATCTATGAAGAAGTGTTTTGAAATTTTGTTGGAAATTGCACTTATTCTGTATATTGCATTTGGTAGGACAACTTTCTTTACTCTGTTAATCCTCATGATCCATAAGCATGGGATATTTTTCCATTTTATAATATGTTCTTCAGTTTCTTTCTTCAATTACTCAAAGTGTGACTTGTTTGGTAAAAAAAAATCCCAAAATATTTTATACATTCTTTAATGTTATTGTGAAAGGTGTTATTTTTTCTGATTTCTTTTTTAGACCATTTGCCACTTACATATAGGAGGATTAATGACTTTTGTGAGTTAGTTTTTTTAATCCAGTTACTTTGCTGAATGTGTTTATCATCTGTAGGAGTTTCAGGGTTGGGTCACTCACATATATTATGATATCATCTGTAAATAAATGTATTTTGACTTCTTTGTTTTCTAAATGAATCCACCTGTTATTGTCTAGTTGTCTCATTGTCTAGCTAAAACTTCAAATATTATCAAGAATAGGTATGGGGAGAGTAGACAACTTGTGTCCATTTTCTTGGAATATCTTTTTCCATTCCTTGTATTTGAGGTTTATCCTTGATGTTGAGTTGTTTTTGTTGGATGCAATAGAAGAACGCATACTGAGTTGGGATACTTTTTATTAGTCTGTGTCTTTTGTATTGGGGAATGGAAAACTTTGATGTGGAAAGATATCAATGATCAATAATTGCTGGGTTATTTCCTGTTATGTTGTTGTTGTTGGTGGTGGTGGTGATAGTGATGGCAGCAGCTGCAGTGATGGCAGTGGTGTGTGTTTGTGTGTGTGTGTGTGTGTGTGTGTGTGTGTGCATGATTGTGTCCCATTTAAATTTTCTTGTGTGAGATTATGTATTCCTTATTTTTATTTATACCACAGGGTATAGAACTAAACATAATTTACAGCAGAGGAATTTCAAATGGCTGAGAAGCACTTAAAGAAATGTTCAAAGTCCTTAGTGATCAGAGAAATGAAAATCAAAATAACCCTGAGATTTCACCTTACACCAATCAGAATGGCTAAGATCAAAAGCTCAGGTGACAACACATGTTGATGAGGATGTGGAGAAAGAGGAACACTCTTCAATTGCTGGTGGGATTGCAAACTGGTACAACCACTTTGGAATTCTTCCCATTTCTTACAGTACAATTTTCATTTCTCTCCTAATGTTTTCACCACTTCCATTTTCATCCTTTGTAGTCCTATTTGATTATTATAGTTATGAGTATCCCCCCCTCTCTGTCTGTCTGTCTATCTATTATCTATCTATCTATCTATCTATCTATCTATCTATCTATTCTGCATTTAAATATTAAGATGTGTATTAGTGTTTCATTGTACATTGTGATTTCCTGATTTTGGTATGATAAGCAGACACCTCTGTCTTCTTTTGAAAATGCTGATCATATCCCTATTAACTAAAGTGAGTAAATCATCTGGATATCATGGAGAATTAAGGTTTTCATTTATTGATGAAAATCTATCAGTGTTTCACTTAGTCTATGTCAAATCTCTTAGATGTGTTCTATGGAATTCCTGCAATACTCATTTGAAGTTTCCAATAAAACCTCATAATGGTTATGCACTTCTAACTTGCCTGAAAGGGTATCCAGAAACTCCGAGCCTTCTATTATCCAGAATGTGCACCCAGGCCTAGCTGTTCCATCCCACTTGGCTGCTGCTCTCCAAGCTCCTTGGTATCTTGCCTATCTATGTATTTAGCTATAAAGCAAAGTCGGTTTTTCTTAACTCCTATTTCTGAGTTTCTCCTCTTGGAAACTGAAAAGGAACAGGAAAAAAAAAACAAATATAGATCTTACAAAATATCCTATACATATTTCTAGGAATCAAACACGCTAGTTCATGGGAGTTCACTGTTCAGTGTCTGTTTTAACAATTAGACAAAAATAATGCTTCTTGATGAATTATGCCATCTAGAAACATCTAAATACTGATATTATTTCAATTACGAATAAAATAAATATCCCCACTGAAAAATGTTTGTAAAATATAAGCAAAAATATAAAAAAATAGTAAGTTACTTGAACAAAGTGTCAACTGACATCATGTAGATTTTTATTTTATATAATATATACCACAATTAAGAAAATTATAACATGTTAAAAATTATTTGTAAGACTACCACTATTTTTTGATTGAATATTTTATTTATTTACATTTAAAATGTTATCCCCTTTCCTGGTTTCCCCTCCAGAATCTCACCCTCCTTCCCCCTGCTTCTGTGAGGGGGCTCACCCACCCACCTATCCACTCCCTCCTACCTGCCCTGGATCTTAATGGGAACAAACTTAAAAATTTGTTGAAAAGTTATGACCACATATACTATGCTAAACCTTGCTAATAGGGAATGTAAATCCTTCTATAGAAAAATATCTGCAAAAAATTGGAAATATTTCTGTATACAAGCTTGTTTATATGTAACAGATTAATCAGTAAATTATGTATGTATGTATATGTATATATGTATGTATGCATATGTGTATTTGGATTGCTTGAGACATTAACAAATCTATAGGTGTCTTAGTGTCTATTGTAGTGAAGATATATCATAACTCTGATAACTCTTATAAAGGAAAACAACTATTGAAGGTGGCTTGCAGTTTCAGAAGTTTAGTCTATTATTGTCAAAGTCATAAGTGGGAAGCATTACAGCATACAGGAAGACATGGTTCTGGGGAAAAAGTTGAAAATGCTACATCTATACCAACATGTAACAGGTAGTAACAGTGAACCACTAGGTTTGGTTTTGAATTTCTGAGACCTCAAAGCCCACACCCTAGTGGGGAAAACAGGCTTCCTCTAACAATACCACACCTATGCCAACAAGTCCACACCTCTTTATACCATCACTCCTTATTGCCAAGCCTTCAAACATGGCTACTCTGGGGTGGGGGCATTCCTATTTAAACTACCATGTTCCACTCCCTGATTCCCATTAGCTGGTAGCCATACTGTAATGCAGAAATGCAGTCAACCTAATTTCAAAAGTCCTCACATTTGACAACAGTTTCAAACATGTTTAAAAGTCCAAATTTCAAAGTCTCTTCAGAAATTCATGCAATATCTTAACTGTAATCTCCTGTAAAATCAAAATCAAAAACAGATTACATGCTTCCAACATATAATAACAGAGAATATACATTCCCATTCCAAAAAGGTGGGAAAAAAGCATAGTGAAGAAATACTGGATCAAAGCAAAACAAGCTGGTCAAACTCCAAACTCTACATCTCCATGTCTGATGGACTCACACTCTTCAGATATCCAACTCCTTTCAGATTTGTTGACAGAAGCACACTTTTTTCTTTTGAGCTGGTTCAATTCCCCATTAGTAGCTCTCCACAGCAAGTATTTAACAATCTGGCACTTTCAATGTCTTTGGCTCTTTAAGGCTTTACCTTCAGAGCTTCACATAACAGCCTCACTGGGTCTCCACACAGGGATAAACCTGATGCATGCCTGGCCTCAGCAGCTTTCCATAGTCATGGGAGGATCTCTCCCAACCCCTTTTTTGTATCTAAAGCCAGAACCACGTGGCTAAAGCTGTTAAGTTCTGCTGCTTGTTGAGACTGGAACAGGGGCCCTTTATTCAATCAAATCTTCATCAGCTTTCTATTTTCAATGTTTTTTTTTTTTTTTTTTCATGGCCTATGCTTGGCTGACCTAAAACCCAATCTGTAGACCAGGCTGGCCTTGAACTTGGAGATTTACCACCCTCTGCTATCTGAATACCGGAATTAAAAGTATGTACAACCACAACTGGCTCTGAGATTTTCTTTTTTCTTTCTTTCTCTTCTTTCTCTTCCTTCCTTCCTTTCTTTCTTTCTTTCTTTCTTTCTTTCTTTCTTTCTTTCTTTCTTTCTTTTCTTTATTGATAAATTGGAAGCTTAGTTGATTAGGATCTTGCCCCGAACTCACCACTCAGTTTATTCCGTTTAACATTAAGATTTGGTTTAATCAGTTTATTTTCTTGAAGTGGAATGGACTTAGCTCCATTCCATTTTCTGGTACCCCTTTTGTCTTCAAATTGTTCACTTTCTATTTCTTCTTGTTCAGCATGCTCCTTTTCATTATAGATCTGCATAAAAGTAAACACTAATAACCACAGGACTGAGTTGATACTAGGCTGTTTTGAATTTTTTATCTGCCAAAGTAAATAATCCAATAAGCCTCGGGTAGACTTTTTGGACAAGGTCAGAAAGCATCTGCATTCTTCACCAAAATATCATAAGAATAGTCTCTTGGCCATATGCTAACATCCTTCTCCTCTGAAATCTTTTGAGCCAGGCCACAACTGTATAAATCACCCTCAGTATCACTGTCCCCCATGTTCCTATTAAAATGGTCCATTAAGGTCCACTGCATACAACTGCTTTTCTAATATAAAATCCCAATTATCTACATCCCACCAAACAAAAGCATGGTCAGGCTTGTCACAGCAATACTCCAGTCCCTGTTAACAACTGCTGCCTTAGTTAGGGTTTCTATTGCTGTAGACACCAGGTCAACAAGTAAAAAAAATATTTACTGGAGTTGGCTTATGGTTTCAGAGGGTTAGTGCATTATCATCATGGTAGGAAGCATGGAAGCATGTAGGAGGACATGCAGCTTAAGCAGGAGCTTGTCACAGGACTTAACACCATTCCACTTCCTGTGCTGTTGTTTTTCCTTTAATTGTGATTTTTCCATTTTTCCTTTTTCAGCTCACTCCTTTTTATTATTGATCTGCATAAGAGTGAATACTAATCACCACAGGGCAGAGTAGATACTATGCTTCTACACCAGTATTGGCAGGCGACAAGCAATGGCTGTGAGTCACAACACATGTTTCTGAGCTTCTGAGACCATAAAGCCAATTCCCTACTGGAATACTTCCTCCAACAAAGCCACACATACTCCAACAACACAATCCCTCTAAATAGTGAAACTTACTGTGACCAAGCATTCAAAAACGGGAGTCTATAGGAGTCATACCAATTCAAATCACTACAATCAATGAAGAAGAATGGAATGTAAAATAGACTCATACAAGTGAAAATTAGTGGAAAAGTTATAATGTACTTATTCCAGAGGCTCTTCTTATTAGTCATGAAGAAAAACATTGAAATCTTTAATAAGTAAGATCTCTAAACATAAAACTTATACTCTTATATCAAATGAATTAAAAAGATGTTCTTGCTCTCAGCATTTCTTAACTACCTGTGATTCTTTTATTAGGGTTGAAGCCTTCTGAGCTTCCCTCTTTCTGTGGTAGCATATGGATGGTATTATTGTTCAAGTTTTGTTTAGGTAGCTATGTTGGTGAGACATTGTGGATGAAGCTTCTCTGACAGTGAAGCTTCTACATCTTCATCTGAAGCCTGCTAGCAGAATACTAGCCTCCAGGAAGCTAGGGCAATGGTATTAAAGCTCACCCACACCCACATGGCCACACCTACTCCAACCAGGCCACACCTCCCAACAGTGCCACTCCCTGGGCCAAGCATATGCAAATCATCACATTGATCAAATATATGCATTTTAAAAGTTTCTGTGTGTGTGTGTGTGTGTGTGTGTGTGTGTGTGTGTGTGTGTGTGTGTAAACAATAATTAAACCAAAGCATAATACTCTAATTTCATGAGCAGATTTACTAATGGGGCTATTGAAATTAAAATATAAAAGAGAATAAACATTTCAAAATAACAGAATATAAAAAAATAAGTGAAACAGATGTAAGTGACTGTTGGATAACATGTTATGTATGCACATATTCACTTTTGTTTCCAGCACAGGGACTAAAGCTTGAAAGAGAATTAGCAAGAACTTAGTCATTTACAAATCGAATGCTGTCTCTGAGAGGCAATGGCACACACAACTGACCACAAAGAATGATTTCATTATTTTGGTAACTGAGACATTCGTTTGCTGAATAATTACATGAATCAATTTGAATGTGAGATGAAGACTGAATTTATCGACATTAATTCAGAAAGATCAACAGCTTTAGAAGTAAAATCTACCTTTTACTTCACACTAGAGACTAAAAATGTGCAAATTCACTTCAATAATCTAGTGAAATGTGAAATCTAAGAACTTTATATATTTCTATTAAGTCTTAAGCATTGTAAAACTCCCATACCCCTTTCTCTGTTGAAGATAGCTGGTTACTATAACAACCACCACTGCATATATGGTAATACTGCACAGTATTACCAACACACACAAGGAAACAAAACCACAACCTCAAAGTCATCGGTGTTTTTTGCTCACAGAATAATCAAGTAACTTAGAAACTGACAGATATTTAGTAAGTAATGAAGAACACAAAACAAATTTATAGTTATTATATTTAAAAGCAAGTTAAAGCAAACCATATAACAAAGAATAGAGACGGATCAACTAAGGGAAATCCCTGCCTTTTCTGGTTATAATAGCAAGAAAATAATACCCTATTTGCTCAGAGATACATCATTCCCACATGACATGAGGGTTATAATGGAAGAAAAGAAAGGCACCTTCTTGTTAGAAAAAGAAGCAATACATTTTTTTCTCTTTATGTACATAAATGCTCTCTCTCACGCACACACACACATATGTGTATATGTATATAAATGTGTATACATATATTTGTGTGTTTGTGTGTGTGTGTGTGTGTGGCCATGTCCAAAAAATGTAGCACAGTAATGTAGGACTTCTGAGTAGAGAAAGAGCAACAGAATAAAATATGTCCATATTTTCAGTCTTTTACTAGTATTCCCAGAAAATTAAGATAATATTTCTGTTTCCCTCATCACTGGGAAGGTAATATAAAATCTTAGCAAATGAATTAAAAGCTATTAAGTTTTTATTAAAAGAAAGTAATATTGATTATTTATAAATGGCCTATATCTATAATATATTAGTAAGCCATTCTTGCCATACTTTTATTTAAAACATTTTTCATTGCATATAAAATATAAGAATTATACATAATAATGGGTGCATTGTGATGTTTGGGCATATTCATATTGTTTAAATTGGATTAAATATATCTTCTCAAACATCATTTCTTTATAGTTAAAACTTTTAATATAATTTCTATTAAGGCCTAGGCAAAATATTAAGGCCTAGATGAAATGTTAAGGACTAGGTAAAATGTCAAGACTATAACAGTTTTTTGGCTAGCCTGCCGTTATAAGGAAATTTTCTCATATGTTTCAGCTGCTACTAGGAAACTTTCTAATGCTAATTTTGATTACATTTTCTGTTATGTTACACCTCTTGGAAATCAGTCATGATAAAATAGAATTGTTGTCTATAGTTACCCACAATATACTTGGATCCAAACAATCTATCCAATAGCACTTTCTGTACCCATTTATAAGCTTTTATGATCTAAGTTGCTCCCTGGGAAAGACCCTAGTATAAGAGAGACACCTGCCTCAATATAATAAACTGGTTGGAATAAGAATTCATTTTGAGTAGTGTCCAGTAAAGTTTAAGTTCCCAAGATCTTCCTAGAAATGGATATCCTTGTCAGCAAGGTAAGACATGAATGTTGAAAATACTGGTAGACATGCTATGACATGAATGTTAGAATAGGCAAGTCTCCTGCCACAGTTGAATACCCCAACCAATGAGAGTAGGGAAATTGTACAACAAAGATACGTTTCTAAGAAAATTTCCTATTTATAAATATTGATTGGTAAAATAATTTGGCTTTGTGAATATGGTGCTTAAAAAGCCTGTAATATCTTAACTCAGGGTCATGGTTCATTTTCTGAATCTGGACAATGGCCCTGGTTGATCTGTCCTGGAGCATATGTTCAATAAACTATTCCTGTCTGACTGAGATTGGTGTTTGTGTGGTTTGTGGCACAATTTCTAAACCTTAATACTTTTCTTTAGCTTTGCAATCATAGAAATCATTACTGTTTTTCACATGCAGTAGTACATGGCTCTTCTGGCACAGATCATACCCTAAGACCCAACTGCAATGTAGACAAGCACTGTATTACAGTATGATCTGGCTAGAATACAGACATGCCCTTAGTACACAACTTTAATCCCTAATAATGTAAATATGGTTAGCTTGTAGAAACAAACAGCCATGTTTGAAAGTGAATTCTAGTTGAGAGGCAGACAAGGTGACAAAGATTTGACAGAATGACTCAGAGATAAGATGTGCTCAACCCTCATGAAAACAGCATAGCAAAGAGAGGCTACTCATATACAGAGAAACAGATAAAGAGAGGGGGTGAGTGGTATGGGGTGTATGTATATGGCTGTCTTACTAGAACAATTTTAGAGGCAGATTGCAGAGAAAACAAGCTAGACTCAAGAGAAGATAAAAAGCCAGAGAATGAGGAACCAGAAGATTAGAACATATTATTAAAGTTAGTATGAGGTCAAGCAGAACACTTCAGTCAGTAGCCAAGAGAATCTGGATTGACTCAGTAAGCTTGAAAAATTGGATTATACAGACTAGAAACTTTCAGGCCTAGGCCTAATTATAATTAAAATATAAAAGGAAACATTCTGGGCTCAACAGGGGACTTGTATTTGCACAGCTTGAATTTGGCTCTCATCTCATCACTTCATCAGAGGAAATAAAAGCGACCTTTACACTTAACCACATTGAACTTCTTTCCTATCTCACTGAATTTAGCCTCTATTGATTTTCTTCCCCCTCTTCCCCCATTTTCCTTGGACTCAGGTACTCACAACTTCTAGGGAAACAATAATTTTATATGGCATACATAAATAAGGTAATATGTACCTCTCTTCCTGTTCATGGATCCTTTACTTGTTGTACATATCTCCAGTTTCTTCCATGTTGTAAATGGTAGAATTTCATGGTTGCTAGGACTACATCATTTGTACGTTTATAGTGATTTAATACCCCTGTTTCACTCATGTGTGTCTGAGAATGCTACATCTTTTCCTTCTATTCAGTAAATATAAATGTCTAAGAATTTAAAAAGACAAAAATTAAAACATATATCATACATGTGAATTTTTTAAAAAGTCAATAACTCCAAGATGACCTAATACATCAATTCCCAATAATAAATTGGTGATATATGCCCTTATTCCTAGTATCTGTGTACATGGAACAGGAAAATCATGAGTTTAAAGCCAGCCTAGGACAAACAGTGGTTTTGAGGCCAGTCTAAGCTATATAATGTGACCCTGTCTTAATCAAATACAGAAAAACCAAATAGCAATAAAAAAATATTTGAAGTGTCTTCAATATATGTATACTTTTGCTCAGTCATCAATCTATTATTCTTGTAAAACACTTAATGTCATATTTCTATGTGTTACTAAATAAATGTATTTGCTTCTACATGGTAATATAGTGACCTAAAACAGTTTTCCTCAATTAACTGGAGCTGTTTTTATAGCTGTAAGAGTAAGTATAAAAATGACAACCTCTTATTTTAGCTCAGCTTTTTTGAAAGCAAGTAGTCCAAATAGCTCATTTTAGAAAGAAGCAAAAAGCATCTGTGACCATCTTGTCTCTAGTGAGTTCATGTACAACAAGTTCTAAACCATAACAGTATTTTTGTAGCTAAGTGACAAGCCTCTGAAAATAGAGGTTTCTAAGGAAAAATACTGGTGAGCTTTAACTGCACCACTGATCCTCTCATCCACATTGACTAGGCTGCTAAAACATCTGGGGATATTTGATTTGTTAAATAGAGAACTGCAGAAAGGTGGCAGTGAATGGTAGAAAGCAAGGGAGGACACAGATTTGGGGGAGGGGGTTGGTTTTATATAATCAAGCAATATCCACAATTCATTTTATTGATTGCCTCCTGTGTTAACAAAAGTTAGCAGAGATTACACAGCTCACAGCTTTGCTCCACCACTCAATAAAACAGGTTTGTTCATGCAATGAAAACAGTATTCTATGTGCTGAGCAGAGAGTAGACAGTCTCTGCTTAACAATATGAAGCACAGCATATAAAAAATTTTCTAATTGTTACACAAATATTGGGTTTTGATTTAGTGAATAGTTTTGCTGGAAAAGAAATTTGCTCATCTACAAGGTTATTATTGTTAATTCTTCAATTTCTAAGGGAGTTTGAAGCCTGAATTGAAATTCTGGTTTGATTATAGAAAAAAAAATGGAGAGATATAAAAGAATGCGAGATTAATAAATATTGGACCACAGAGCAGTTTTCAACAATTTGGGGAGAAATTTTGATTTTAATACTGGGACACTGAGCAGTTCATTAGTTTGATGTTCATGCAAAAGCCCCATATCCAGCTTTGCTGGCCCTGGCAGCCTTTGGCAGGATCTGGTTCATTCTAAATGTGACTCTGATGAGCCTTACCTACTGGGGATTCCCTGAGTGAACCACATGGAGTTGGCAATTGATGAAAAAGCAAGTGGAGTTTATTGTTCCAACCCACTGGGGCTCTACTGCACCCAATGGAGAGGCAAAAACCCTGGGCAGCTTGTTCGGTGAGTTTTTATAGTTTCCAGGGGTGAAATCGAGCTGCAGCAACTAGACACAATATGATTGGCAGAACAGTGTGACCACACACTCGACCTATTCCAATGAGGAATTAACAACTCACCAGCACAGACTTCCCCTCTTTTACTTTGAAAACAACTCCTGCCAAGGCACTTGCTCAAATTTCTGCTCAATTCAGATTCAGCCATCCTGTCTCTGCAGTTTTGCTTAATAAAGAATTTTTTGTGTTGGAAATTGGTGGATGGGTGAGGTCTGTGACTAATCTGGGTCCCTTCAGTACTTAATAATAATAATAATAATAAAAGGGAGTTGCAGAAAAATCTGGTTTTTATAAGATAGAAATAAGGAAACAGTACAACAGTAAAAGGCAGTGGCTGAAGCAGTCATGTGACCTACAAGGGATCAGCACAAAACCTCTTTGTGCTAGCTGCAATAGCCTGGCTCTTTTCCCGTAGGATACTCTGAATCTACAGCGTGTTTGTTTGTTTGTTTGTTTGTTTGTGGTGTGTGTTGTTGTTTAGTTTTGGTTTGGTTGGTTGGTTTTGTTTTTGTTTTGGTGGTAGACGTTTGTGTGGGGGGATGTTAGCCTGGTTTTGCATTTACCTTCCTCAGAGTCTGAGTTTCCATTTGATTCTGTGCCTCTTCCCAGGAAAGACTTCTTTGATCTGCTCCACTGGGATCTAATGCAGGAATCTAATCCACAACAATTGCTTGCCCTAGATTTGTTTAACACTGAGAATCATGGCTTCTTAAATGAATTAAATCTAGTGATAGAGGATTTGTGATCCTTCCCGGACAAACTGTCCACTTTCCCAGAAAAACTTAGTACTTTGACATAGAAAGCAAGCTTTCCAGGGTGATGGGATCTGGTAATGAGAGACCACATCATGGTTAAATAGGGCACTTGAATGAGCACAATAGAATGTTTAACACTAACAGAAAACTAGTAAGGGATTGTTTCTGTTTCATCCCAATGTCAGTGAAGCTCAAAGCCTTGCTGGTTTCCATTTCGATGGTGGAATGGGCACTTGGCCTAATGAAGTAAATCAATCTGACAACCTGTGCTATTATAAGACAAGTTTGTCTGCAAGTACTACAAGGGTCCATGATTCTCTGAAGAATGATACCCAAGGCTCAAATAGTATGTATTTTATTCTGCAAAAGTCCAGCATGCTGTGGTCAGTCCCCATTACCAGAATAGACAGACACCCAAATGAGTTTGCAGGCCCGATTTAAAGCACATTAAGGAATTCTGGGGTAGGTGACCTCTATGTTAATCTGTTGAGTCCATTTCTACAAACATTCCATTACTGGAGTGTGGGGGCTGGAAACTTGCTGGGGAGGTCTGGAAACTTTTGCTGAGGAAGTAGCTGAGGAAGTCTGATCCATTGTGATTGCCTCAGGCCAGATGGTGGCAGCTTCTGAGGCCTGGACTTGCCTGGAATTACTGAGTTCTTGGAAACAGAGATTTTAGCCTAGTCTCCTTAACTGCCAATTTAAAGTCTGTCATGGAATCAGCCTAGCGTTTTCAGTACAACTCAGCATTAGGTTAAAGATGGGTTCCAATTAACAATTCTAAGTTAGGGTGTATCATGCAAAAGAATGAGGGAACCTCCAGAGACTACTTTTTAATAGGGTTGACCTTTATAAGGTTGCATTTTTATGACAAGCTATGTCATAATAAAATCTAGAGAAAACAAAATTAATGAGTTCTAAAAATATGAGGTGCGAACGCTATGATTTTATAGACTCCTATCCTCAATTCAGTTCATAAGTCCTAAGCACAGTGTAAGTGCTCTCTCTCTCTCTCTCTCTCTCTCTCTCTCTCTCTCTCTCTCTCTCTCTCTCTCTCTCTCCTCTCCTACTACCCCTTCTCCTCTGATACTAGTGCAGTGAGACAATTCAAGCCAGATTAGAGTATATAAAGGCAGGTTTATTGGGAAGCTTCCCTCTGGTGGGGGAGTTCATGACCCCAAAGACTGAGGCCAGGTATGTCACAATGGGGAGAGGAGGGAGGTGGGCTGGGGAAGAGAGAAAGAGAGAAAGGACACAAGAGCAAAAAGAAAAGAGGAGGAGGAAGAAGAAAAGAGAGAGAGAAATATCTGGATTATATAGGGAGGAACCTCTGGGGGAGGGAAGCTCAGCCCCTGGGAAGTTCAGAGTTTGAGGCAAGGTATGTCAGGTAGGGACTGAAGGAGGCTGGGAAAACCTGGAGACCAGGGACCAGGTTTGCTTTGGTATGTAAGGTATACACCTTAATCCCTTGTTTCATGGTCTAGAAACCTAACATTACCTTTATCCTGATTTGTACCAGTTTTATGCCTCAAGGCAAGCTCAATAGCAGTCATAGCCTTGTTTGTGATACATCACTTAGCTTTTAAAGGTGATAGTCCTTCCTCACTTTTCTTTAGGACAAAGCTACTCTCCTTGCTCTTTCCCCACTTCTAGGGGAATGATGTCTCATTTGCATCAAAGATCAATGGCCCATCACATAGGCATAGCACCCAGGTGACTCCTAGATCCACCTTACATCTCAGCTTTACCAGAGAACTATTGTTAGGATCCTGTCTAAAACAATTTTTCATCTTAGTTTTCCATTTTACAAAGTAAAACTCTTATAATTCTTATAAACTCTTATAAGCCTGTAATTATTAAATTTTCTGCTTTTAAATCTATATGTCACACACAGTTTCCATAACACTGACTGCCCCCCCCCAGCTTCATTCCAGAGTCATTAATGTATTTTCCATTATTTTCTGGTAGCTGGGATGACTCCTCAGATGACTTTCAAGCTTCTTTCTCTCCACTACTGTCAACCCTACTGTGTTCTCTCCACACCCACTTATGCATAATATTTCAGCTGTCAATTATTTGAGAATGAAGACTAAATTTTCAATTTCCCCTTCCATAATGATCATCCATGTGATTTTCTAGGTCATTTGCATTACCAATATGGACCAGAGACTCCTCTTGGGAAGAGTTATTTTTTTTCCTCTTGTTTCTAGAGTTCTCAATTGGATTCCATCATCCTCTGCAGTTAACAGTCGAATCTTACTATTCTCTTTAAACGTGTTTTTCTTTAAAAAAATTTTTTAAAACCGCTCTTTCAACATAACACAACTACTGGTACAGAGATCACCTGTATCAGTAGCTGGTTCATGGGAAAACTTGGCCAAGATTATAAAACTTTCTCTTAGGCAATCCTATATGAAAGCTTAGGTTACAGTGAGTGCCTAATAGTATGCTTATCAGCACCCCTTTTCATCCTTTCCACATAGATGTTACATTATTTTGTAATAGAGATTTTGTCAGAAGAGCATATTATAGAATCAACCAGGAATTGTTAAATATGGAGAGGTAACTTCCTACTAACATTCCTACATTTTGAAGCTTTTCTCGCAAACCCTTCCATCTGACCTGTGTATTGATAGTTGATGCTTGTCTCTTATTGTTTTCCTATCCTATGAGATTATCATTCTGTAAACACTTAACTTGCATCATGCTATCATTCCTTGCTTCTGTCCACATTCACTGAGATATATAGGAATACTTTCACTGGAAATTATATGAATGTTTACCCCGGCTTCAAAAGTCCCTTGCAAGTTGTCTCACTGGCTTACCCAGGATAAACAAGCTTTTAGGCAATTTACTGATGACCTAATTCAAATCACTCAGTCTATCTTTTGTTTTTCAGTATTACTCATGCTTTCTGCAGCTCCTGCTTTTATCTTTTACGGTGATAATCTAAGGTATGTCTCTTAAATTTAATGCTATCTTAATACCTTCTTTACTGGAAGACCTTTATTAACATATATTTTGCAGGACAAGTATCAAAAATAGAGTAGCTGTACAGCCAAATATTAGATGAAATTCTGGGAGTCTTATAGAAGAGTTGGGAAAAGAATTGAGGGACTTGAAGAGGCCAAAGACTCCACAGAAAGACCAATAATATCAATTAACCTGGACCCTTGGAGGATCCCAAAGACTGAATCATCAATCAAATAGTGACCACAGGTTGGGTCTAGGCCTCCATCACATATGTAACAAAGGAGCAGTTTTTTCTTCATGTGTGTCCCTCAGGAACTGGAGCGGAGGCTGTCCCTGAGGCAGTGGCCTGTCTACCTATGGATCTCGCTCTTCTAAATGGATTGCCTTGTCTGGCCTCAGTAGGAGAGGATGTTCCGAATCTGAGTCTTACAGCAATTTGATGTGAGTAAGTGTGTGTGTGTGAGGGGGGCTGCTAGTGGGAGTGCTACCCAGAAGAGTGCTTCCCTTTCTCAAAAGAAAAGGAGAAGGCAGAATGGGGAAAGACTTGTGTGAGGCTATTGAAAGGAGGGGGGCTGATATAGGAATGCAAAGTGAATAAATAAATAAATAAGTATACAAATACATAAATAAAATGGGGTTACTGGTCTTTTCAATTAATCCAAAACAAGCATCATGTCATACTAATTATACTTCAGTCAGTAAATATATTTTCACATGCTCAAGTTTTACTAGTTACTACTTTAAAAATAGTTTACAAAACAGACTATTGAATAGAAATTGCTATGGCTAGATAATCATTTCTGATTTGAAATGTAGAATTTTTGGGGAAAAAAAAAGATGATCCAGTTTCCACCTACTTACAAGGAACAATCAATAGCTTCTTTCTGAGTACCTAAGAGAGGCAAAATTTCAGCCTTGGAAATAACACATTAACAAGCAAACAATCATATTTCAAGCATCATTTATTACACTACAGAGAAAGGTAACATGCGCATGTAACTAATAGTATCATTAGGTCAATTTCTGGTTGATATGGTCTATCTGTATTCATTACTGGAGTAGGTCAGCAGGACTTAATCTTAGGAATGCCTGTATTTGTCTCAGTTTTGTAAAAAAAGGAAGCATATGCAGGAAGATGAAGATAAAGAACAAGCAAAGACGATAACAATAAAACTAAAAATCAAAAAGCTAACACAGACTCAGTGAAAATTTAAATGGTTCATAGAAAAAAACAACAACCAAAAACAAAATCAAAAACAAACAACAAAGAAATAAACTCAGGACATTTAGCAAGAGCCATTTTAAAAAGAATCTATGCAGAGGCAGGTGGATTTCTGAGTTCGAGGCCAGCCTGGTCTACAGAGTGAGTACCAGGACAGCCAGGGCTACACAGAGAAACCCTGTCTTGAAAAACAAAAAACAAACAAACAAACAAACAAACAAAAATCTATCAGCCAAAATGCATAAAATGGATCTCTCCAAACCCAAGTTTACAGGAGACCTCTGTTCTAACTCTGGGGACTCAGTGCCCAGAAACTTTCCTGAGCATCATGTGTCTGTGTGCAGCAGAGGTAGAACTCACTGATGATCTGCCTAAATTGTATAAGCACTGGACCTTACTGCTATTCAGAAAATGAGAAAGGAAATTGGAAACCATAGTGACTGGGGAGAATGAACACAGAGAAAGTAATTATGTTTAACAAGTACATCATTTGGAACCTTCAGCGTTGCAAATTCATATAGTGAGAAATCCCACCTCAGTATGTAACCTGCAAATTATAGCAAAGCTCTTGTTAAAACGGTCTGTGAGATTTAAGATAAGTAGGCTATTTTTCTGTGTTTTACTATCTCACTTACTGAGTGTTACTTTGTGTAGGACTATGCTTTCCACATACTATCTTTTTCAGTACTTACCAGAAGATTCAGATTAAATAATGCACTAACATTTTGAAGATATACCTATAATCTATGAGGAATAAGTGTAGTTACTCAAATTGAATAAAAAGTGATGAGGCCATGCTCCAAACTCAGAGAAAACTCTGATATTTAGACCTCTATTGATAATTATTTAATGTTTCAAAGCTGCAGTTACTTTTTAAATAATTTTATGATCATATGACATAAGGTCTAGAATATGAATAGATATTTTATGATCATATCACAAATATTAGCACTTAATTTAAGTTTCACAGTTGCATAAGTTAAAAGAAAAATGAATAAATAAGAAAATATATGCATATATTATCCTCATTTCTAAACAGTGAACAACATGAACATTATTTTTTGAAAGTTACTAATTTTTACTATCAACTTAGATAAAGGTAATCAACTTGATTTCTTAACCAGTGCACTACCAATGATCTTGGGCCTTATTCATTTGCATTTATTATCAATCAAGCAATTCAATAATTAATAACATTAGATGTATTTTGTCTTTCATTTCTCTCAAACGTTTATTTCTGGACAGTATCCTCTCAAGTAGACAAAAGTAATTGCTCGTGACAATTATAACTCTGCATAATGCTTTCAAACAGTAGCAATAAAAAAATGATATTCCAAAAGACACCAATGTATAACTTTGGTAATTTGCATGGAAAATTCTCAACCTCAATGTCTAGTTCAGACCTTTGTTAACCAGTTAATTTGGGGATATGTAGAAAAACGTCATATATGGTAACTGTCAAGAGAGCTTTAGTAAAACAACAACAATAATAAAACCCCACAATAAATCCTTTTATGTCTCAGGAAAAATCACTCCAGAACCTTCATCCCGTTTATGGATATACCAGCTAATATAAAGTATTTCTTGCTAGATAATTCTTCATCAAACTTGTTCTTGTTTCCAAGAAAGTGTATAAATAGCTTACAAAGTTAACTTGTTTATTTTTCCACTCACATTAATTACTTATTTGAGGAATCAGCTTATTAAATTGATCAACTGTCTTCAACAAAATCTTTTTATTTTGAGCTCTTCAGAGAATACTTGTTAAATAAATCCATATGCTATAAATAACACTTGTTAATAACGTGTCCCACAGAAATTTTAATGCTTATTTTGTTATACAAATTCATTCCTTCTGGTTCCATTATTTCTGATTATTCCAATTGCATTACAGTAAAATGTCTTGATACATTAGGGGGGAGAAGTGTTATTAACAGCAGGTCAAGAGTGTAAAACCTTTGTATATTTAAAATCAGAGACTTAGAGAATATTCAAAAAAATATATTTATCCAATGACAAGAATAGACTTAGATTTCTAATCTTCTGTCACTATGTCACTATGGTCATGAATGGACAGTTTCTAATTCTTTATTCAAACCAACAGAAAGAAAACTTCAGTGTAATATCTTAGATTAATAATCTTTATGGCATCTAAATCATACAATGAACTTATTACTTAAGCTAATTTACTTCTGCCTCTTAATTTCAATTGTGATATTAAGAAGATTTCAATTGAATGAGGCTTCAATCTAAGGAACAAAAAAAGCAGAAAGTTTCTGAAGTGTGAGAATACAAAAATACATACATACATACACACATACACTCACATCTGTATCATCATCTCTATAGTTATACAGCATTTTTCCAAAAAAACCAATATTATTAAGTTATACAGTCATAAACCATCTTTATTGTTGCTTCACTTTGTGCCAAACACTGAGAAAGCAATTGATTGATGAAATGATTCTTAGCTCTATCTAGTGAAGAACATGCACATAAACAATTGAGCACTGTAGAATAATGCAGTTGTTAAAGTAATAAGATTTAAAATCTTAATATCTAGAAATACCTATTGGGGTTAATCTAAAAAATAAATTCTATGTCATAGGTCTGTGATAACTTCCAGAAAATGAGGTTGAAGAATTTGAAACTGAGTTAACATTACAACCAACTAGTGATACCTATGAAGAGCCCAGTACACATCTTGACAGATTGTCATCTTTCCTGCGTGGTCTACATTATAAATAGATATTGATTGAGGAGCCAAAAGACTTGATTTTATTTTGCTTTTAATTAAGATGTTTTAATGAATTAATTTGTGATGTCTTTAAACAATATCTTAGGCAGCACAGGCTCTTCTTCCTAAAGAGCAAAAGGTAATTTTTAACTCAAACTCCTGCCCAAACTTCTAAAATGATTTCAGTTGTAGGTGAGAAACAACACCTGCTTTGAGCCTTGGTAGTTATGAAGAGTTTTTGAATACTCATCATAGTTAGAGAGATTGTGTTAAAGGGTAGTCAAAACAGAAGACAAAGTCTCAAGTCTAAGAAAATATTAACGCTGTTTACAATTGCTCCTCCTCTAGAATGGGGATAGGCCGAGACCTAAGATCAGTGTCTACACTCATATTCTTTGGGATGTTTTTCACAGATAGAGCAGTAGCATCATAGTTCACTCATTTTAGAAAAGGACTTTTACCTCAGTTACAAATGCTAAGCTTATAAATGGGTGTACAGATGATTGTTAATTGGAAGTACATACTCAATTGAATTGGAGCAAGTGTAAGTAAATTGGATCAAAAAGGAGAAATTTCAGATTATAGTCAGAAACATGAGTTCAGCTGTGGAAATCAAGAGCTCTGGCAAAGGAATATATGTGTATATTTAAGGGAAATTTACATAGATATCACACACAAAGACTTCACTGCCAAACTCCCACGCAGTTCTTTACTTACTATTCCTGTAAAGAGGTCCAGAGTATAGATTGTGAGTCTGTTTATATGGTGGATTACATTTATTGACTTATATATGTTGAACCTTCCCATTATCTCTAGGATAAAATCTATTCGGCCATAGTGGATGATCTTTTTGATGTCTTATTAGATTTGGTTTACAAGCATTTTGAGAATTTTTGCATCTTTGTTCATAAGGGAAATTAGTCTGTAATCCTCCACCTTTGTTGGGTCTTTATGTGCTTTAGATACCAGGGGAACTGTGTCCTCATAAAATAAAGTGGGCAATGTTCCTTCTGTTTCTATTTTACACAATAATTTGAGCATTGACATTAACTCTTTCTTGAAAATCTGGTAGAATTTTGCACAAAATCTATCTGGATATGGGCTGGTTTTGGTTGGTAGACTTTTAATTGCTGATTCTTTTTCATTTAGGTTATAGATGGTATTCTTGATTTAACTTTAGTAAATGGTATATATTTATAAACATATGAATTTCTTTTGGATTTCCAGTTTTTTGGTATACAGATTTATAAAGTATGTCTTTATGATTAGAATCATAAAGTGTCTGCCATATGTCTTTCTTTTCTTTTTAAATTTTTTTCATTTGGATCATTTCTTTCTGCTTTTAGGTGAGTTGAATAAGTGTTTTGGGATTTTATTGGTTTCTCAAGGAAGTAACTCTTTGTGTCATTTATACTTTGCATTAATTGGTTGTTTGTTTGGTACTATTTTATTGATTTCAGTCCCTAGCTGTATTATTTCTTGTCACATATTAGATATCTTGCATATTTACCTATGTTTATGATTCATAAAGTAGCAAAATTTTAGTTACAAATTGGCGACAAAAATAATTTTCTTGTTCAGGGTCACCATAAGGTGATCAACTGTATTAAAGGATTGCCATTGTCCTAGAAATGTTGTACCCAACATTTAACATGCTGTTAAGTTATTATCTCTATCTATCTATCTATCTATCTATCTATCTATCTATCTATCTATCTATCTCTCATCTAGTTACTTAGTGCTATGAACGTTTTCTTACAATTTCTTTTGTTTCATAAGTTTGAATATGTTGTATTTTCATTTAATTCTAGAAAGTCAATTTGTTTTTTTTATTTTTGATTTGATTCATTTATCATTCAGTAGTGATTTGTTCTGTTTTCATGAGAATGTTTCTACTGTTGTTTATGTCCATCTTTAATTCATGGTGGTTAGATAGGATGCAGGGTGTTATTGTAATTTTTCTTGTCTATGTTGAGAACTGGTTTGTGTTCAAGTATGTGGTCAATTTTAAACAGGCGAGTTGCTAAAAAGACAGTGCCTTCTTTCAGGTTTGGACAAAATTTCCTGAAAATATATGTTAGTTCCATTTGGTTTATGTCTGTTAGTTCCAGTATTTCTCTGTTTAGTTTTTATCTGGATGACCTGACTATTGTTGAGTGTTAGGTATTGAAGTCATGTGAATTAAGCTGCAGTAGTGTTTCTTTTATAAACTTTGGTGCTCTTGGTTTTGGTGCAGAGGCTTTAAGAATTACAAATCCTGCTGGATTTTTCTTGGCTGATTATGAAGTTTCCATTCTTATCTCCTGTGACTCATTTTTTGTTTTAAATCTACTTTGTCAGATACCAAAATGGCTATAATAGCTTGCTTTTATGTTTATTCCTTGGAGTATCCTTTTCCATTCTTTTATTCCCAAGGTGATGTCTGTCCTTGATGTTAACCTATGTTTCTTGGATGCATCATAAGGAGAAATCTCTTTTTCACGTCCATTCTATCAGTACATGTCCTTTTATTGTGGAAATGAGACCTCTGGTATTGAGAAATGTCAACCAGCAGTGTTTGTTGATTCATATTTTTTGTTAATGTTGTTGTGGTGGTGGTGGGGGTTGTGTGTGTGTGTGTGTGTGTGTGTGTGTGTGTGTGTGTGTAATTTCCATTTTTTATTTACTGCATTGGGATCATTCATTTCATATTTTTTTGATGTGGTTAATCTTTTAAGATTAAATTTTCCTTCTAATGATTCCTATGGGGTTAAATTTGTTGATAGACATTACTTAAATCTGTTTCACTTTTTATCATGAAATATTGTATTTTATCCATTCTATTATGATTAAAAGTTCTTTCTGGTTATAGTACTCTGGCTGGCATTGGTGTTCACTAGTGTTTGTAGAATATTTGACCAGTTCATTCTAGGATTTAGAGTTTCCATTGAGAAGTCAGTTCTTAATCTAATGGGTCTACATTTATGTTCTATTTGCTCTTTTCCCCTTACAGTTTTTAATATTCTTTCTTTTTTCTTATACTTAATATTTTGATTATTATGTGCCAAGAGAAATTTATTTGCTGGTCTATATAATTTGTCTTCTGTATACTTCATATACCTTGATATGTACCTGGTTTTTTAGATTGGAGAAAATTTCTCCTACAAAGTATTTTCTGAGTCTATGACCTCAATTTGTTCTCCTTCTATTCATATTATTCTTAGAGTTTTTCTATTTTTCACAGATTTCTGGGCAGTTTCATACCAGGGTGTATTTTAGATTTAACATTTTTCCCCTGAGATATCCATTTCTTCCACCTTTGTCTTCAGCACTCGAGATTCTCTCTTCTGTCTGTTCTTTTCTTTCAGGAAGATTTGCCTCTGAGGTTCCTATTCCCAAAATTTTTAATTCCAGATTTCCCTAGGTTTTGATTTTCTTTATTGAATTTGTTTCCACTTTTAGGTCTTAATTGTTTTAATCCTTTTCTTATACTTTTTGTGTTTTCATAGATTTTCTTATGGAACTTATTCATGTCCTCTTTAAGAACCTCTATCATATTCATAAGTGCTGTTTTAAGGTCTTTGTCTTATGCTCTGCTCTGTTGCCTTTCTCACATGGTTGATTGGCTATACTGGAGCTATGATGTCCTGACTGTCATTGATTGTGTCTTCATCTTGTCCCATTATTTGGCTCTGAGATAATTGTAACTTTAAGTACTGATATTTCCTCTTGTCCTTGTGATTGATTCTTTTGTTCTTTGATTTATTTTGCTGTATCTGGTCCTTAGCAGAGTGTGGTATCTGTGTTTTGTATGGTAGGTAATTCTTCTGAGAACCTGAAGGTTTGGCCACTGGGAAACTCAGGTAGGATGTGTCTCCAGGTATTGGGAACTGATCCTTTGGATTGGAGGAAGAATAGAAGGGGTGAAGTAGGTCAAGTAGGTCCACAGGAAGAAGGAAAGCAGGGTGTTACAGCAGGATCTACTTAGTTCTTAAGGAATGTGGTAGAGAGTGAGGACAGGCCACAATAGTAGTCATCTACAGAATTAGGGATGAATAAGTTGGCTTTTGGATATATATATCCAAAAACCAACTTAGATAATGATACAACTGAAAATTTAAGCAAATACTCATGAATGCATCAGAGAATTGAGACAAGGAAAAGTGTTGACTCCAAAGGACAGAGACAGACAGGAGAACGCAGCTCGGGACAGCTTCCACTTTAGGTACCAGTTGTCAGAGGCACACTTTATTCTAAACTTGTTGACTTGTTGTAGCTCATGGTGAGAGTAAACATAACAGTTAAAATTTCTGGCATCTCAAGTTTGAGAGGACAAAAGCATCTTCCTGTGTCTCACTGTCATGACTTATATGAGTTTCTTACTGTGCATTTTCAGTGAAAAAAAAATGCACTTGTCTCGGGCAAGCAGAGAAATAAAGTTAACTTTCTGAAAGACCTCAAAATATTTGATATGTTTTCATTCAGTGTTTAATATTCTTATGCTAACATGTCAAACTCATGTTTTCTTTGTATTTTTTCTTAAAACTTACTTGCATATGCATGTCTCCGTGTGAGGTTTGTGCCTGTAAGTACAGATCACAATAGGGGACCAAACTGAGCACTGGATCTCCTGTAGCTGGAGTTATAAGGGGTTATGAGCCACTCAATGTTTGTTCTGGAAACCGAATTCATGTCCAGGAAAGAGCATTACAAACTGAATTATCTTCTCAGCCTCTAAGTTCTTGTTATTGCTTAAAAAGCAAAAACAAAACAAAAAAAAAAGCAACAGATTTTCTTATGGCATTTTCATACCTGCATGGTTTTAGCTGACCTCCTTCATTCCCTCCTCTTCCCCACAACACCTTACTACATCACCAGGAAACCCAGAATTAACACTTCTACTCCTACCACCTCCCTTTCACTTTCATGTAACACATATCCCATCATACACCCTCTTGTAGTGATACAATATCTATCTTTTATTTAGTCACTAAGTTTAGTTCATACTTAATCAGATACTTAGTCCAGCTTCTATGTATTTGTCTAACAAGAATGATAATCCTACATGCTGTGCTGTTGGACAACATTAGACATTAGGACTCAATATTCTTCTAGATATCAAGCTGCCCACTGATAAGCTCACTGAAGTTCAGGGCCAAAATATCTGTGTCTCTTAAAACTATGACATTGTCTGAGGCAAACTTGAGCTGATGGTTGGTCTATACTGCTGGGCAAAGTGAAATGAAATATTCATGGAAGACAATGATATCGCATTAACTTTCTCATGAGTAAGTATATAGCACCACTTTATTTGTTGATCAGAAGAAATGTAACTTGAAATATAGATATGCAACATGTAAACTTGCATGTTTTGCATATAAAAGGAAAATGACAAAACATTTATATTAATTCTCCCTCTCCCTCCTCCCACTCTGTATGTATATATGTGTGTGTATGTGTATATTATGTGTGTGTGTCCTAATCTATACAGGCATCTCTGAAACTAGAAGTGACAAATCCCTATAACCTGAGGTACAGGTTGTTGTGACCTTTCTGAGCTGAATGCTGAGAACCAATGTGTTTCCACAGTAAGAACAACATTCAATCTTAAATTGTTCTTTTTTTTTTGTATTAATTATTTTATTTATTCACATTTCAAATGTTGTCACCCTTCCTGGTCTCTCATCCACAATTCTCCACCCCATTCCCCCTCCAGTTTGCCTCTAAGAATGTGCAACCCCACACACCCACCCACTCCCGCCTCACCTCTCTAATATTTCTCCTTCACTGGGGCAAGAAACCTTCACAGGACCAAGCACCTTCCCTTCAACCGATGCCTGATGAGGCAGTCCTCTGATACATGTATAGCTGAAGCCATGGACCCACTCATGCATATTCTTTGGTTGTTAGTTTAGTCCCTGGGAGCTCTGTGGTGTATGGTGAGTTGACATTGTTGTTCTTCTTATGGAGTTGCAATCCCCTTCAGTTTCTTCAGTCCTTCCCCTAACTCTTCCATTGGGGTCCCCAGGCTCAGTTCAATGGTTGGCTGTGAGTATCTACATCTTCATGAGTCAGGTATTGGCAGAGCATATCACAGAACAGCTATACCAGCCTCCTGTCAGGAAGCACTTTTGCCATCAGCAATAGTGTCAGGGTCTGGTATCTGCTGATGGGATGAATCCCTAGGTGGGGCAGTCTCAGGGTGGTCTTTCCTTCAGTCTCTGCTTTATTTTTGTCCCTGTCTCTTCTTTAGACAGGAACAATTCTGGGTTAAAGATTTTGAGATGTGAGATGGGTGGGTGGTCTCATCCCTGAATCTCTCTATCTACTGGAGGTGGTCTCTTCAGGTTCTGCTGTTGGTTATTTCAGCTAATGTAATCCACATTGTGTCCTGGGAGCCTCTTGCATCCCTGGCATCTGGGACTTTCTAGTGGTCTTTTCCCTGGTCCCCACACATTGCTACATATTTCTATTCATTCTCCTGGCCCTCTGGACTTTTCTCCTGTCTCCTCCCATACCTGATCCTGCTCTCTTTTCCTCATCCCCCCAACCTCTCCCACCCAGGTGCCTCACTCCTTCTGTCTCCTCTAATTATTTTGTTCCCCCTTCTAAATGGGACTTAAATATCCACACATTGGCCTTCCTTCTTTTTAAGCTTCATATGATCTCTGAGTTTTCAACATCCTTAGTCATTAGGGAAATGCAAATCAATACAACCCTGAGATTCCACATTACACCAGTCAGAATGGCTAAGATCAAAAACTCTGGCAACAGCAGATGCTGACTAGGATGTGGAGAAAGAGAAACACTCCTTCATTGCTGGTGGGGTTGCAAGCTTATACAACCACTTTGGAAATTAGTCTGCTGGATCCTCAGAAAATTAGAAATATTTCTACCTCAAGACCCAGCTATACCATTACTGGACATATACCCAAAATATGTTCCAACATATAAGAGTACACATGCTCCATTATGTTCATAGCAGCCTATTTATAATAGCTAGAAGATGAAAACAACCCAGTTGTCCCCCAACAGGAGAATGTCTATAGAAATGTGGTACATTTATACAATGAAGTACTACTCAGCTATTAAAAACAATTTCATGAATTTTGCAATCAAATGAATGGAACTAGAAAATATCATCCTTAATGAGGTAACCCAGACCCAAATGTACATAAATGATGTATACTCACTGATAAGTGGATATTAGCCCAAAAGCTCAGAATACATTACATTGTTGTTAATGCAATGTTTTATATTTACTGAAAGGCACAATCAGATATGTGGAGATATCTGTATCACAAAGGGCGAATGCTTTACTGTATGCATATGGACATCATTATCAACTTGCTAGACTTTCTTCTTGTGCATTTTTTATCCCTTTGGGTTCATAATAGACCATAAGATGTCTCCTACAGTATCTCCTTCATGTGTTTATTTTTAAAATTAGGGAATTAAATTCAAGTCTATTTATAACCAAATTCATAACCCAAGCTTCAAGATTTCATCTTAATATGTCTGTGTATAGTTCCAGCTGGGCATAAAGTAAGCCAGAAAATGAAAATTCTAACAGATAAGTTAGGATCTCTTCCAAGACTCCCAGTTCTGGCCTCTCTGTCTCAATTGCTGCTAAGTGAATTTCTGTACTCCAGCTGTTTCCTGCTATGAGTCTCTAAAATTAGTGTGTTCTTTCATATCCCAATCTCTGCTCAGCATATTGGGGGTTCCTTATCACTCCTACTGTTGCCTCTGACTTTATCCTCCTAAAAGTCACCATTAAGCTTATTGCCAAATGAAAATAAAATGCAGTCACAAGACTAAAACCCTCCTGTGCCTTTTTATTTTTTACAAAAACAAATTTCAAATTCTTACCCTAATTCTGATTATCTGACTAACCTATTATTGCTTTTCCAGTACTTACACTCACTTAAATAATTAATGGCTCACCATATATAATAATTAGTGGTATGCCAAACATGTTCAAAGATGAACAAATGCTAACAATCTAATACAGCAGATTATCATGCATGATGAGAAAAAGAATTAATAGACAGCAAAAGAGTATTCTGAAGTCAAGCACACATTGTTCACAATAGTAGTGAACACAGCTGACAAGGAAATTTGGATGCATGCACACCAATGAGAAAAGAAAAGTGCATATGTATATCTTCCTATGAAGGACCAAAACCAAAGGAACTACATCACAACTATACAAGAACTTTGAAAACATTGTGTGTACAATTTCATACTGACCATAATTGGTATAATATACTTAGCTTCACCTGATTTGAATTGCACAACATTTTTATGGCAATTAGATGAGTGTAAAAAAAGTACTTTTAGAAGAAAATCTTTAGGTATATATATTTGCAATCATAAATTTGTGTATGAAATTTTATTACCCTTATTGAGTTTAGCTTAAAAAAAAACCCTGCTTTAATCAATAGTTAATTTCTTTCTTGCTTGGTTGAGTGTATTTAAAAGTTGTATCAGAAAAACTACAAAATTAGTACATATTCTCTGAGAGGAGAGTTTAGCCTAAAGGCAAATTCTTGCTGTTAGAATAATAATAGGTCAATTATAAATTAGCTCTGACAGTAGAACACACTGAGTATTTTGTTATTAAGGTGTGTGTGCTTGAATATAGTTTCAAAGAGTAATGCTTCGAAATGCATCCACAGATGATACTTTGGTCAAGGACTACAGCTACAGAAGTATAAAGGTTAAAAACTAGATATTCATTTTTAATATTTGAATAGTTGAGCAAGTGATACTTTAGTATTTTAAATATATTTATCTTGACATTTGTTTTTCCTTTTTTTCTTTTTTTTTTTTGTTAACTTCAGAATTTAGAACATACAAATTTATTTGGCCTCATTCACATAATCTAATTAGTTTAGAGATTAACAATGGCACTCATTGTTTCAGTTCTACAGTTCAAGACTGCATTATTTAAGTGAAGGACAATGAAGTCCCAAGCAATAAGTAGAGCTCTCTAAATATCCCCACAGCATACTTCTTCAAGCACATTCTTCATCAGACTCAGGCTTTAGTTACAATTATGTGAACAATTTCCCCATCTTGCCACTTTGCCATCTGTCCTAAAGTAATCGCTGTGTTTCTACAACAATTACATTGTGGAATCTTCATTAAGGAACAAAACACTGCTTGGAACAATTAGGCTGGCATTGATGCTGTTGGCCCACCAAGTTGCTTTATTCATAAGTCCCACATGGTCCACATATGCTGGTCCTATTGTAGTTAAAACCAGAAGTCTATAATTTTATATTCATTTGAAAGCACAGAATAAAAGACCATTAACTATGTTAAATCCAGTTAAATATCAAATTTTACATACATGGTTAAAGTCAAGATTTTTTAACCTCTGGAATTGTGAGGAGAAACTGAGAGTTTAAAACACTCCCGTTACTGATGTGTGCACAAAACACCATTCTGTTTCAAATACCCCAGTAGATTCTGACTCTTTCCTTTGTACCCTGCTGCCAGCAACCAACACTTGTGTGTTGATGTGCTTCACAAGCACTAAAGTGGGTGAGAGATTTTGTGTCTGACAATCTAATAATCTCAAGCAAATGAAGAGACTTGGAGATGGCTATTTTTACATACAGTGTAATAAATAAAATAAAATAGTACATTGAATCAAGCTATTCTAATTTCTATTGTATTGTGTAATTTTATTGGTCTTTGGTTTATCTCTGGCAGCAAGTAAACCCATCATATAGCAAAGAGCATTTTCTTTAGTAAAATTCTCCTATGAATTTTTTCTTAATAGTCTAAAAGTTAACTGAGCATGGATGTGCATTGCTGAGAATACAAACAGTTTCAGCCTTTTGAGAAACAATATGGTAATCCTACAAGAAACATGTAGTTAAACAACTCCACATACAGATATTTGCAAAGAGAAATTGTAGCCATATTTACAGCATCATTAGTCAGAATTCAAAGGTAGAAAAAAACCTAAGTATCCACTGACAGAAAAATGAATAAAGAACATGAAGTATATTTGTGAAGTTCAATAGTATATAACCTCTAAAAAGAAAGAAATTTCAAAGCAAGCTACAGTACAGATAGACTTGACACTATGTAAAAGGAAATAGAGCAGAAGACAGAAGGCTTTCTTAAACATAAGCATGAGCAGGGAAGAAAGAAGCAAAGAGATTTTTAGTAGACACACAAGTTCAGTTTTAAAAACTGTAAAAGGGGCAGAAATTGATGGTTATAATGGTTAACAACAATGGAAAGATAGTTAAATGCCACAAAACAATAATTGGAAAATTATGAAAATGGTAAATTTTATGTTATGCACATTTTGTTACAAATTTAAAGGTAGGTGAAAGTAAGTTTTATTTTTTTCTATTTTAGTAACTCCTTGAAATGTTCATATAATACATTTTTAAATATAAATAGCGTGTAAGGTAGGAATTAACACATAAGCCAAGTAGGTGAGTTAAATGGCTACCTTTCTTATTAACTACTTTCATAGCTCACACATAACTGTTGAATCCTCCAAGCAGACTATTTTTATTCATAGAGAATATAGTATTATTAAAAAATCAATCCCTTGCTTCCACAGGCACGTTGTCTTTTTCCTCAACTTTATTCTCACTACTGCCGTTCTTGTTAGTCAGAACCATACACATGAACACAACCAACATGAGGAAGCCCACTGTTTCTTTTATCAGCTGCCAGCATTCAAGTGCCTCCACCTGATCTGCCTACCACCCCAGCTTCCTGAAAACAGAGAAAGCAATGAACTAGAGCTAGATGCTAACCACTTTTCAAGCTAACTTGAAAACATGCTAGCTAGTGTGTTGTAGGTAACAAAGATAGACTGAGAGATACAAGACAAAATGTTAATGCTAGGCATTAATAGTCTTTTCTTTAAATAATGTATATTTTCAGTTTGGCCATAAAAGGCATTGGATAATAGTTGAAAGGAGGAGGAGCAAAAAGAATTTACAGTTTCCCTTATTGAAAGATTCTAATTCTTTTGAGACTTGTATCTCTCGTAGGAAATTTATGATCTAATTTCATAAGCAGAGCTCCCTTTCTGAGAACATAGTTCTTTACTGAAGATAAATGAGCTTTATTAGGTATCATTTAACTACTCTTCTTCTGTGTTAGTTAATGTTTGTACCACTCCATCTGATATCTTCTTTCCATTCATAAAGATGACTTTTATTTTTAACTTTTCCTTTTCCTTTGTATTAACAAGGGCAAGCAGGTAAAGAGCAAAGGTTTCCTTCTTCCATGTTGTTGTACAGACTTCCAGTAGAAGGTGTGACCCAGAATAAAGGCACGAGTCTTCACAGCTTCAAAGATCTGGATTAAAGTCATACTCTCCTACTTCTAAGAGCTGGATTAAAAGCAGATTCTACTACAGCTACTATTTCAAAATCCTCTACTTCAAATTAAGCAAAAATTTCTCACAGGTATGTCCTCCATTTGGGGGTTTTAGTTATAGATGCAGTCAAGTTGGCAACCAAGAATATTGATCACAACTCCATCCTTACCAACTTGGCATCCTTAACTTAAAAACATATCCCTTGAGGTTATAATAAAATGGCATTATTTCTCCTTTCAAACACTTTCTTCCATCCAAATATTCTCATACACTCTCATACACTAGCCCTTGCACTTTTTTCAAATTCATGACCTCTTATTTCATTCTGTAAAGTTTCAGCTAAATTTAGTGCACAGCTCTGTACTAAAACTATGATTAAGCCTTCTCCCAGAAGTAATTACCATCATTGTATTGTGCCACATCCTCCTAAATGTACACCTGTCAGGATGACTGTCAAGCACCACAGGTCTGTTACTCTTTACATTAAGTCCCAGCTCCTCGATGTAGATAGAGCTTTCTCTTGACAGGAGAGTGCATTGTAAAATTGTTCAGATGAGTGTAATGCAATGAAAACAGTCAGAGGACAGCACTGGGCTTCTCTAAATTGCCAGGGCTGTTCCTGTTAGACCGCGGGCTTTGTTAAATTGT
Source organism: Arvicanthis niloticus (assembly GCF_011762505.2). Classification (NCBI taxonomy): domain Eukaryota; kingdom Metazoa; phylum Chordata; class Mammalia; order Rodentia; family Muridae; genus Arvicanthis; species Arvicanthis niloticus. Next base: position 31,975,776 of record NC_047659.1, on the reverse strand, counting down.
CAGGGATGCTCCAGATATACCGCTGGCTTTTCTAAATTGTCAGGGCTGCTCTAAACCCTGAGTAGAGTTGCTGTGGAAGACTTGATGCTGGAGAGACAATGTGGCTCTGTCTGTGAATCAGGGCTTGTTTCAGGAAACACACACAATGCATGTAAATTAAATTTTGGAAACTAGATTAAGGCTGCCTGTAAATGTGGATCTTCTGAGAAATACAGCAGTAATAGACATTTTAGTAGGATTTTGTACTCCTCTCATTTGTTAGCAGGAGCAATTAGGGCGTTGGCAAGAAAGTAAGTCATCAGTTCTAATAAGCTTAATTTTTAAACTAAAGAATGATTTTATATTCCTCTTTTAAAAATGAATCATAACACAGTACTTATTATCTTTTAGAACAAATATGAACAGAATAAGTGCCTTATAATCCCCGCTATGTTGTTCTTAGACATTTTAGGGAACTCTTTGTGCTGAACCTTCAGGGATAATTTCATCTCAATTTTCATTTTGCTATTAGTGCTCATTTGTCATTTAGTAGCCAAAGCAGAGTTAGGGCAAACCTTCAGGTCATTTGCCAAGCAGCACTGACAAAGAACAGAGAGTATATGCCTCTCATCCCTTTTGTTGTGTCTTTTACTGAAGACTAGGTCATTTGATGAACTGGAGTGCTCATTGGTTCAGAGTATGAGTGTAAAATGCTGTTGATCTATGGACGTTATGATGTTGCCATCTAAGAAATAATACATTAACCTAAATAAATATCTATGTGTTTGATGTTTAAACACTACTCTTAGGCTTGTCACAAACACATGTGACAAGCCCACAGCACGGCTGGTTTTGAATGTTTTGGAAGTCTGTTTCTCAGTGTGTGGGTCTCAGACCAACAGTATCAATGTCCTCTTGAAGACTATTAGAAATGCAGAGACTCAGGTCCCTTTCTCCAGTGAAAGAATCTGAATGTGATTTTTAAAAAAGATGCATGGGGATCTATGAATAGAGTAAAATTATACAGTCACAGTTTAAGTTGAATCATGTATATGTTCATATTAGCGTTGTGTTTAAACCAAAAGAAGTTCCCATTTCTGCATGTTTCTATCTGTAGGCACTGTAATAGGTACCTTTCCTATATTATCATATTTAAACCTCATAGAAGCTTTAAAATTGCTACTAGTGCACATGTGTACCTTTAGTAGCCCATGATATGTTTTTGCCATTTTAAAGCTTTTGCTTAGAAGACACTGAGCCTGAAATGCCTGATGGTCTGAAAGACTGAGAGAGATTTAGAATAGGTTGTTTTGTAAATGGTATAGTCCCACACTGTGTAAAGTGTTCCTGGGGGAGGGGGGAGGGATTCAGATGAGTGTTCAGTCACCTAAATGGGCAACAATGGTATACACAGTATGATCACATTGATATCCAACTTTACTGGGCTGCATTAGAGAGCACAGGTGAGAGATCATATACAGGATCGTAAGCTACATACAGGAGTATGGGTAACTCTTACCAAATACTTCAATTACTATGAAGTCTTGTGATACATACAAATTGTTACCAAGACTGCAGTAAAATCATCACAGTGGTGGTAATATATTTTCCCTTGGTAACATATTTTCTCAAAGATTTCTATTCCCTTTGAAGAGACTGAACTCAGCTGACCTTGCAACCAAGATAAGAATATGCCCTGAGCTGCTCCTGGGAAGACACTGTATTCAGACTCATCCCAGAGTATCTGCTGCACTAAGAGCAGTCGGTAAGAACTCTCCCCGACAACCCAAAATCCCAAAGCTGAAGGTGGGAGACCAGCTGTGGCTCACTAGGGACCCATCACCCACCAAAACTCCACTCTCTGGAAAACCACTCCCCTTCCATCCCCTCCCCCTAGTCCTTCCTGCTTGAGCAGACTCATAGTTGGTGTGCCCCCAGGAAGACACCATATTCAGACCCATCCCAGAGGATCTGCTGCACTCAGAGCAGTTGAGGATCCAGTGCACACAGAGCACTTAACTCTTTGCTAGTTTGCTCCAGTAAAAATACCATACCCTGACCCACTGGCATGGATTCCTTTTGATCTAAGCCAATGCACTGAGCTGACCTTGGGCATTACCTCTGCAACCAATTCCACAACACCCAGAGGAAGCTGGATTCCCAAGAGCTCTAACACACTCAAGATCATAGAGGAAGCTGGACTCCCAGGAACTCTAACACACCCAGAATCATAGAGGTAGCTGAACTCCCAGGAGATTTAAAATGCCCAGGATCATAGATTATAAGATTCCAGAGGCAGCCTGATTCCCAGGAACTCCAAAAAGCAGGATCAAAGAGTCAGCTGGACTCTGAGGAGCCCTGATAAAAACCAAGAAAGCAGGAGAGACAGGCGCCAGTCAAAGACAATGACTGCAGGTAGTTCTAGAAATAACTGAATGTCAAAACGCAAGCCCAAGAATGTAAGCAACAGAAACCAGTGTTACTTGGCATTATCAGAACCCAGTTCACCAAACATAGTAAGTCCTAAATATTCCATCACACCAGAAAAGCAAGATTCAGATTTTAAATCATTTCTCATGATGATAGAGGACTGTAAGAAGGACATAAATAACTCCCTTAAAGAAATACAGGAGAACACAGGTAAACAGGTAGAAATTCTTAAAGAGGAAATACAAAAATTCCTTAAAGAATTAAAGGAAAACACAAGCAAACAGGTGAAGGAAATGAACAAAGCTATCCAGGACATAAAAATGGAAGTAGAAACAATATTAAAAAAAAAAAAAAAAAGAATCACAAAGGGAGACCCTGGAGATAGAAAACCTGGGAAAGAGATTAGGGGTCATAAATGCAAGCATCACCAATGAATACAAAAGTTAGAAGAGAGAATATCAGGTGCAGAAGATGCCATAAAAAACATTGACACAATAGTCAAAGAAAATGCAAAATGAAATAAGCTTCTAACCCAAAATATCCAGGAAATCCAGGACACAATGAGAAGACCATACCTAAGGATAAGAGGTATAGAATAAAGTGAAAATTATCAACTTAAAGAGTCAGTAAAAATTTCAACAAAATTATAGAAGAAAACTTCACTAATCTATAAAAAGGAGATGCCCATGAACATAAAAGAAACTCTCAGAACTCCAAATAGACTGGATCACAAAAGAAATTAATCCAGTCACATAATAATCAAAACACCAATTGCACAAAAGAAAGAAAGAATATTAAAAGCAGTAAGGGGAAAAGGTCAAGTAACTTATAATGGCAGGCTTATAAGAATTACAACAAGCTTCTCACCAGAGACTATAAAAGGAAGAAGTTCCTGGACAGATGTCATGCAGCCTCTAAGAGAACACAAATGCTAGCCCAGGCTATTATACCTAGCAAAATTTTAAATTACCATAGATGGAGGAACCAAGATAGGCTATGACAAAACCAAATGTACACAATATCTTTCCACAAATTCAGTATTACAAAGAATAATAGAGGAGAACCACCAACACAAGGAGGGAAATTACACCCTAGAAAAGGCAAGAAATTAATCTTCCAACAAATCCCCAAATAGCCACAAAAACATAATTCCAACTCTAATAACAAAAATAGCAGGAAGCAACAATAACTTTTCCTTAATATCTCTTAACAACAATGGACTCAATTCCCCAATAAAAAGACATAGACTATCCGACTGAATAAGTAAACAGGACCTAGCATTTTGTTGCATACGAGAAACACACCTCAGTAATAAAGACAGACACTATCTCAGAGTAAAAGACTGGAAAACAATTTTTCAAGCAAATGGTTCCAAGAAACAAGCTGAAGTAGCCATTCTAATATAGAATAAAATCGAATTTCAACCAAAAATTATCAAGAAAGATAAAGAAGGACACTTCATACACATCAAAAGAAAAATCTACCAAGACAAACTATCAGTTCTGAATATCTATGCTCCAAATGCAAGGGCACCCACATTCATAAAAGAAACTTTACTAAAGCTCAAAGCACTTATTATACCTTACATTATACACAATAATATACATTATACTCAATAATGGTAGAAGATTTCAGCACCCCAATTCTCACCAATGTACGTATCATGGAAACAAAAACTAAACAGAGACACAGTGAAGAGAAGTTATGAACCAAGTGGATTTAGCAGATATTTATGGAACATTTCATCCTAAAATAAAAGAATATACCTTCGTCTCAGCACCTCATGATACCTTCTCCAAAATAGGCCATGATTGGTCACAAAACAGGCCTCAACAGATACAAAAAGATTGAAACAATCCCTTGCATCCTATCAGATCACCACAGACTAAAGCTGGTCTTCAATAATAACAAAAAAAAAAAAAAAAGGAAAGTCCACATACACGTGGAAACTGAACAAAATTCTACTAAATGATGACTGGGTAAAGGAAGAAATAAAAAAAATTAAAGATTTTTTTGAATTTAATGAAAATGAAGGCTCGCCATACTACTACTTATGGGACACAATGAAAGCAGTGCTAAGAGGAAAACTCATAGCTCTAAGTGCCTAAAATGTTTCTAAAAAGAAACTGGAGAGTGCATATACTAACAACTTTGACAGCACACCTGAAAGCTTTTGAACAAAAAGAAGCAAATACATCTAAGAGGAGTAGACCTTAGAAAATAAACAAACTCAGAGCTGAAATCAACCAAGTAGAAACAAAAAGAACTAGACAAAGAATCAACAAAACAAGGAACTGGTTCTTTGAGAAAAACAACAAGATAGATTAAACCCTTAGCCAAACTAACCAGAGGGCACAGAGACAGTATCCAAATTAATAAAATCAGTAATGAAATAGGAGACATAACAACAGAAACAGAAAATTCAAAAAAAAATCAACAGATCCTACTACAAAATCCTATACTCAACAAAATTGAAAAATCTGCATGAAATTGATACTTTTCTAGACAGATACCAGGTACCAAAGTTAAATCATTATCAGATAAACCACCTAAACAGTCCCATAACCCCTAAAGAAATAGCAGTAGTCATTAAGTCTCACACAAAAGCCTAGTACCTGATGGTGTTAGTCTAGAATTCTATCAGACCTTCCAAGAAGACCTAATACCAACTCTCTTCAAACTATTCCACATACTAAAAACGGAAGGAACACTATCCAATTCATTCTATGAAGCCACAATTATGCTCATATCTAAACTACACAAAGACCCACCAAAGAAAGAGAACTTCAGACCAAGCTTCCTTATGATTATCAATGCAAAAATGCTCAATAAAATTCTTGCAAACCGAATCTGAGAACACATCAAAACAATTATCCATCATGATCAAGTAGTCTTTCTCCCAGGAATGCAGGGATGGTTCAATATATGGAAATCTATCAACATAATCCACTATATAAACAAACTCTAAGGGGGGGGGAAACACATGATCATCTCACTAGATACTGAGAAAACACTTGACAAACTTCATGGTAAAAGTCTTGGAAAGAACAGGAACTCAAGGCCCATAACTAAACATAGAAAAAACAATATACAGCAAACCAGTAGCCAACAGCAAACCAGTAGCCAACATCAAACTAAATGGAGAGAAACTTGAACCTATCACACTAAAATCAGGGACTAGACAAGGCTTCCCACTCTCTCCCTACCTATTTAATATAGTACTTGAAGTCTTAACCAGAGCAATTAGACAACAAAAGGAGGTCAAAGGGATACAAATTGGAAAAGAAGGAGTCAAAATACCATTATTTGCAGATGATATGATACTATACCAAAGTGACCCTAAAACTTCCACCAGAGAACTCCTAAACCTGATAAACCACTTCAGCAACAAATACAGATGTGGATGATCACAGCTAACCATTGAATTGATCATGAGGTCCCCAGTGGAATAGTTAGAGAGGCGACTGAAGGAGCTGAGGAGGCTTGTGGCCCCATGGAAACAGTGACAATAACATCCAACCAGAGTTCCCAGAGTCTAAACCACCAGCCTGAGAACAGGCATTGTGGGATCCATAGCTCCAGCTATATATATATTGGAGGATGGACTTGTCAGGCTTGGGTGGGAGAGGACGTACCTAGGTATCTAGAAATAAACCAGAACAAAAAATTTAAAAACTTCTTTGTATGAAATGTTAAGATGCTGAAAAAAAAAATAAAATGATAGAAGATTGACAGACCTGTGTGTAGTTGTTTGAATAAAAATGGCCCCCATTAGCTTATATACTTGGATGTTTAGTCATCAATGAGTGGCAATGCTTGAGGTGAAAATAGGAGATATGATCTTGTTAGTGGAGACATAGTAGCCTTGTTGAAGGAAGTGTGCAACTTGTGGTAGAATTTGAGGTTTTAAATGCCCAAACCTTACTCAGTGTCTCTATCTGCTTCCTGCTATCTCTGCTATTTCTCCAACATCATGTTTGCATTTTGTTATGCTCCCTACCATAACAGACTAAATTTCTGAAGCTGTAAGAAAGCCCAAATTAAATGTTTTCTTTTCTTTTTTTTTTTTTTTTTTTTTTTTTTTTTTTTTTTTTGGTTTTTCGAGACAGGGTTTCTCTGTGTAGCCCTGGCTGTCCTGGAACTCACTCTGTAGACCAGGCTGGCCTCGAACTCAGAAATCCGCCTGCCTCTGCCTCCCAAGTGCTGGGATTAAAGGCGTGCGCCACCACTGCCCGGCCAAATGTTTTCTTCATAAGAGTTGCCATGGTCATGGTGTCTCTTTATAGCAAGAAAACACTGACCAAGACAGAAGTTATTAATAGGAGTGAGGTAGTGCTGTGACAGGCTGGACCATGACCATGCTTCATGAGACTTTGAATTAGAAAGCAGTTAAATACTTCAAGTGGGGCTTGATGAACCATACTTGCGGGAACATGGAAGACCATGGGTGGGAGATCAATGTAGAATATGACAGTTTAGAGATCATTCTCGTGATATGTTGGCAAAAATATATCTTCCCGAATCGACATACTAGAATTTTGAATTATTGAAATTGGCCAAGGAGATTTTATTGTTGTTATTAACCATCACTTTGATACAGATATATAATGAATAAAAACAGGTAAACAAAGAAAAATACAGAATGTACAGTTTGAGAAGAAACTGTTAAAAGTACTTTTTTTCTGTTGCCTGTCAATATGTCTCAGCTACTTCTCCAGTGCCATTTCTGCCTGTGGGTTGCTACACTCCCTGCCTTTCATCTATTTTCCTCAAGTTTTATGACTTTATCTTTCTTTCCATTTTTATTGCTCAACACTACGCTAGTGTCCATAAAAACAAAAGGTGTTGTTAATTTATTAAAATCCAGTGTTCTGTGTAATATGTGGTTAACCTCATTAAAGGTGGGGAATTTCTAGTGTCTTAAAACCTATATGTTTTTGTAATAATTTCATGCCACGTGAACAATAACAACTTTGTAAGTTTTTGGAAATCATTTTAATCCTTAGAGAGTATATTCTGAGAGTATAAGCAATCACTTTGTGCTCTCAGTTCCTGCTGATCTTTGAACTTGACAGTTGTGAAATTTTACTCTTAAATGGCTGATTGTTTCAAGCACTGAGACTCAAGAAGATTCCAATGAACTCCCATAAATAGTAAATATAAATTAACAAACAAGCCAGCCACTGTAGAATGGTATTATTGGAATAGAATGTGTCATGGTGTTCATCAAGTGATACTTCGAGGACAGCCTCGGTTGAGAACTGACAGAAATATTTGCATTCAGAGACTTCAGTTAATACTTCTTACTAAAATCATTTAGTAGAAATCATTATTAATTGACCTAAATTTAGGCAGTAGTCACTAGAAAGATAAATCAGAGATGGGAAATTATTCTAAGTGGAGACTGCAGTTTATAAGGAGGCATAATCACAAGCACTAACATGAGAATAGGTTTAAAGACAGAATGTTTGTCCAGTGGGGATGGAGGATAGAAGAGATCAATGATATATTTCTGAAGACTGCAAGGATGGCAGACAAAAATGGAGAGTGTATATTCCATGAAATAATCTGCTATGATAGCACAGAACAACAGAGACTGGCCTGATCATCAATAGAACTACGCTATGTGTTATCACTGGCTTTCTTCTGCCAAAATTAACCATAAAATAGAAGGTAAAGCAAAAGCAATGTTGATTAAAGGTATTCTAGAGTGAGTAGCATGTCAATAGCTTTAATGCTATCTAGATGAACGACACTCATTCTGAACCTGGATTTTTGAGAGACATCTGCATTGCTTAATTCAGAATTAATGAATTATTTGTGTGTTCAGTTTGATATTGTTGAAGTGAGTAAATAACTTGCTTGGAAAACAGATTTTAAAAGAATTTTCTTAGGTTACTTGACTCTTTTATATCATATTTCTGGGTAAGAGTTTCATGAAGAAATGTTTTGATAAAGTTGACATCAGTGGTCTTCTCCTTATATTCTGAAACAGAAGAGTATTGGAGGCACTTAAGTTCAACTCCAACATTTCTGAAGAGATTATCTTGAATACAAATCCTTCAGGCCACTATTTCCCTTACAAATCTATGTACAAAAGTCTTTCTGGTCTTACATCAGATTTTGTTTAAATGCTATTACATAATTGCAGTTACCTGAGATTTCTGAAAATTGTTTACACATGTCTGCAGTCAACTCTATAGCTAGCTAAAAAAATAAAACAACAACAAAAAACCACATATACGCCAAAATAAGCAAACAAATACTTTCTAATCAAGAAATTCTCAGCTGAAATGCTTTGAAAGAAAGCATGACTGAAAAGTAGATAAACCCTAATAGTTAAAATAAAGAGGAAATGAGGGGTGGACTGTTAAAGAAAAAGTAAAAGATGAATGCTGAATAAAAATTGTAATATTCATGTTTTGGTATAGAAATTGAAGATATTACAACAATTAAATTGGTCCCTGTATAATAAATAATTATATTAATTTAACTAATATATATTCAAATGAAAATCGAGATTGGTATTTTCACTCTTAAAAATCATTTAAACAGTAAATCAATTCTACTTGTTTTTCTTTGTTTTTATTAGCTTTGTCAATCCAAATGCCTTATGACATTTGTAAGATCAAATTCCATATGCAGATAAAAAATACTTCTTGTCATGGGAGACTTGTTTGGTAATTATCTGTTTGATTTCATTTATATAACAAGATATTAATATATACTATGTAGTTGCTCAGATCTACTAGATATTATTATCATGTAATTTAATTAATGAAAACTATATTAAAATGCTCTTTGGGTGTCATGTCACTTATTTAAACATGTTTTATATTTTCAGTTTTACTTATTTGAATATGGCTCCTAAAATATACAATGAGAAGTCTTAATAACTGAAATATAAACCATTTTCGTTTGGATTAAAATAAAACTACATTAAGCCACCTTTTGTATATTAGTAGATTTAAAGGACAACAGTCAAAACTCTTCTTTTTTATATGAAAAATATTGTTTCAGCAATGTTTAATCAAGATGGAAAAACTCAATATATGGTAAAAGGTTTGCAAAATATGCAGTCACTTATATATAAGAATATCAAATATACATATAAAATAATGACTTTGTATTGGAGATAAATATATTTTTTCTAATAATAGGCAATACATTTGTTATACATTAAATTCATTTGGCAATTCTATACATCACTTAAATTATAATATAAAATATAATATAAAATAATATAAAATATAAATATATTGTATACATCTATAATATCTTGTCTACAATAATGATGGTTGTTACATTACAGTACAATTTAAAAGGCTTGTGTAAGAGATGAAAGTTTATCATTATAGAAGGTGGTGTCTCTACTACCCAAGATTAGCTTGAAAATGAAAATAAATAGTTCATTCTCCTACTCATTCAAACATTCTGGCTAAATTAGCAATCACTGTGGCATCTCACTTCCCAAACTCAATCTTATCCACTCAGTCTCTTATTCCTGACTCAAAAATATTTTTTTTCTCAGTGATCTGTACTTAATACTTTGTTTTAGCAAGTCTTGGATTATATTAATAGATATTTTTGATCTGACATAATGATCATTGTTTTATTACTAGGACATTAAAACTGCAAAGACACAAATCTTTAACTAACAAACCTTTCTTTATATTTTTGTTGAATTCTTTGATTTTGTTAAATACTTTATCATCGGTAATAGGAGGCAGTATTTGGGACTCATGGATAAGGTACACTAAAAAGAAAAGACAAATTCACCAACATTTTTTAGAGCAACGTTTAACATGATCCTTGTCTCCACCTCCAGGTGATATAAAAGAATGCTCAGGATTTTCTGGAAGAAAGTTACTTTGCAGAAATTGACTGCATCCTGTTTTTACATTGCCCTTTAATCCAGAGGAAAAAGAAACTATTACCTCCTTTAGTTAAGTGAAGTGGTACTCTAGTGAATTCCCTGCAGTACCTACAGTGTGTTGTCTGAAGTTAGACAGCCACAACAACCAGTAATTGTTACCTGTTTTCCTAGGTTATACTTCAGCTGGTGTTGGACTTGTGGCAAAGGGAAACAAGGACTCGACAGTAGAAACATATCACCTCCCAAGTAGTGGGAAACAAGAGATACTTTTCTAATAGAAGAGTGAGGTGGGATGCCTACAGAAGTGAGCTAGTATTTTGTATTATCTAGAAAGAACCCTCCTCCCTCCCCCCCAACAAACATACATTCTAATTACATGGCTAGGACTAGGTTGTCAAGATTATTCATCCATGAAAACCAAGGACCAAGAAGGTCTGGCTACTAAAGGCAAGGATAAAAATGGGATGGATCATTTAGGAAGCCACAACATCATCCAAAGGAAAGAGAAGCATGTAGAAAGTACAAAGAAAGACACAGACAAATTTAGATAACAGTCAAATTATAGTGAGTCTGCACCTGTGCTGGAACATGAGTTGGAGACAGCTAGTAGTAAGAAAAATAGCAACATTGAGGCCCACTTTGGTGGCTATTCCTTTGTAAGTGGCAAGCTTAATGAAACCAAAGATAGGAGAGAGGTGATAGTTTTAGCCAAGTGAAAGTGGGGATTTCCTTAATATTGTGGGAATATTTTAATGTATGGAAAAATGAGACAGTTAGTTAATTATTCAAAATATTCATGAAAATCTAAGTCATCGGGGAGCAAATATGCAGACAAAAGGATGTGCATTTAACCTGTATTCAATACTTTTCCAAAAACCCAATCTAAACACCTCGAATAACACAACTATGCTGGCTAATTTTATGTCAATTTGACCTAGACTAGGGATATCAGAGAAGAGGGAACCCCAGCTGAGAAAATGCCTAATAAGATCAGACTGTAAAACACTTTTAATTAGTGATTGATGTGGCTCAGCCCACTGTGGATAATGCCACCCCTGTGCTGATGTTTCTGGGTTCCATAAGAAAGCAGGCTGAGCACACCATAGGAGTAAGCCAATAAACAGCACCCTTCCATGTACTTTGCATCAGCTCCTGCCTCCAGGTTCTTGACCTGTTTGAGTTCCTGTCCTAACTCCTACAGTGATGACCTATAGATGTGGAAAAATAAGTCACATAAAACTCTTCCTCTCCAAATTGCTTTTAGCCAAGGTGTTTTATTATAGCAATAGTAACCTAAACTAAGGCAACATTTTTCTTTGTTCTTATTTTCACTGACTTATTCTTGGCCAACAGGACTCTTACAAGCAAACTCCCATAAACTCTTGCATACAGCTTTGCGTGTCTATGTGTTTCCATTACTCTTTGTTGAACAAGTAGAAGTAGAATGACCGAGTTTTACATAAAATCGTTTAAAGAAACTGATGATTGTTTACAATGTGATTGAATTCCTTTACAATCCCGCCAGATATCTGCAGGGATTTGTTTCTACCATATCCTTGCTAAGCCTTGTTATAGAAACCCTTCAAAGTTTTAATATAAAAATTTATAATTAAAATTGATGATATTGAGCTTTTCTACTCTGGTTATAATGAAACAATTCTGTTTTTAAAAATGAGAAAATATTCATTTTAAAGGAAATGAGAGAGATATTCTTAACTAAATATGAGTAAATTCAATTTAAGATGAATGAAATGCTACAAATGTGGTGAAAGGGATTACATTAGTTAACACAGCCAAATAACAAATCAAGTAAATTATTGATCACTTCAACAAATATGTTGGCAGCATTATTAAATGATAATAGTAATATGGAGAACTATAGGCTTCTGCATTTATGGAGTTCTTACCTTTGCATTTGACAGAGACCAGAGTTCCAAGTTTTGAAATATATACTGAGAGCTAGACTTAATTAATGTTCACAGAATTTCAGGTCACACCTGAAAAACTTAAAAGCTAAATAAATGACGTGACTCATTCCATTCACTAATAAGTAGTGATATTAATCTTTTTTTCTTTGTTGTAGGCTAAAATTACTAAGATAGATATGAGTGTAGCCAGTCCTGCTTGGTTTTGTGTTCACCTTGACTGGCATTCTGTCTTAATTTTCAATATACATTTCTTTTCCATGGAGATATATTTCTGCAAAGAACAAATCATTACATCATTTTTTTTTCAATAAGATTAAATGGTTTGCATCCTTTAATTAAAGAATTAAGGCCATTTACATGTAGGGCTATTTTTACTTAAGATTTGCTGATTCCTTCATGACCTTCCTTAAATGTTCCTTATTCATTTTTCCTGCCATGTTCATATTGTGGTTTCCCAATTCTGTAAACTGCAAACAATTCTTTCCTAGTTCTCATTAGGCCATTTAGTCCTAGCATGTAATTTATTACTTCCTTGTATCTCTTTGCAATGTTCCTTTCTTTCCAGGGTAGGGCTCCTTTACACATTTTCTTCAGTGTTGGCTTAAGCTACATGATTCTCTTTAGTTTGTGTTTACTTTGGAAGGTCTTTATTTCCCCATCAATTTTATGGATGTATGCTCAGGATAATATCTAAGCAATCTTTTTCTAATGGCTATCATAAAGTTTTTTCTTTTAATTTATATCATTTAAATTAATTTATTAATTTATATCATTGTTATTTTTTGTGTTTAATTTTTAAAATTTTATTTATTTATTTTTATTTATATAAGTACACTGCAGCTTTCTTTAGACACACAATAAAAGAGGGCATCGGATCCCATTACAAATGGTTGTGAGCCACTGTGTGGTTGCTGAGAATTGAACTCAGGACTCTGGAAGAGCAATCAGTGCTCTTAACCACTGAGCTACCTCTCTAGCCATCATGTTTAATTTTTTATTATATATATTTTAAAAAAGATATGAAGATGTGAATATAAATTTAAATTCTTTGTTTTCTTTTTCCATAGCACTCTTATTGTTATTGTGATTTATTTATTGAGTGTCCATTCTCTGCTGAATTGCCCTCAAACATTTTTTATATCACCACCTTAATGTTTGTTTAATTGACATTTGTTGATGGCAACACCCATACCACAACAATGATTTCATCATTATTAAATATATTTTGAAATCATATAGAATCATACTTTAAATATACTAATATCCTTTTAAATGTGTCTTGGCTGTATATTTGGGATATGCTTGTGAATTTGAAACACCAATCATCATTTTCTATAAGAAATCTTTCTGATATACTATAGATTCAGAAGAGTTAACACCTTAATAATATAAATATTTGAACTAACAAAACACATGTAATTGAGTATTATATAACTCATGATATTAAATTACATTGTATATATACAATTTCTCTATTGTTTTCATATGTATGTAATTGAGAGACATCAAAAGATAAACATAAGTTGTCTGAGAAACAGTTATATTTGCCTTCACAAAAATGAGGGAGAAGTACTCACTTAAGTTGTTACTTCAAAGACTCACGTATGGAATGAGTCAATAGGACCCCTTGTGGACTAAGGTGATGAAGTTGTTAGTCTTGTGAGTGCTGACTGCAATGGGTCACCTTAATAAGCACCTAGGTTGAAAATAACATTCTCTGAGAGAAAAAAAATTCTATGAATCTGGTTTATAGATAACCATTAGTTCTGAACTGATGGATATAATAGTCTTTACAGACAGATTTAAAGTGGCTCCTTCTCTCCATTGGACAATGTCACCTTGATAGAATGTTTACTGTAATTTCAGAGTTTGAGTAAGTAATCACCTTCCTTTATGCCAACTAAATTGTATTCAGTGTAATCAAGTATTCATATTTGGAAATCTTTATGTTGAACAGCCAGTAACATGCAGTGAATGTTGTCAGCCAAATCTCCCCTAAAGTTACAAGCCTTTATGCCTCTCAAGTTTTTCATGATAAATACCTGAGAGCTATACGTGCAAATAAATTGCAATGCTAAATAAGAATTCACATGACTTTAGCATATGACAACACTTGAGATCACACCCTTGGTGGATTTCCTACTTTATTGCACATGCCTGAAACATCTTTAGCTGTGGAGAAAATATGTAATATGGAAAAGCCTTGCAGATATGTGAAATCCCTTGAGTCAAAGTTGACAATTCTGAAAGGCTGTTGTTGCTGATGTTCCTGCTTATCCTGAGTTTTGAGCAGAGAGAATTATTTTTAACTCCCCTATCCATACACAGGATTATCCTTGTGAGACAATTGAGACACTTGATGTTTCTATTACTGAGGTGAAAGAGACTGAGGCACAGCCAGTAATGTCACTGATAACTTAGGACAAAGAACAACTTTGAAAAGTTAGTCCCCATAAGCAAAATAAAGAATATCATTCTAGTGAATGATATCACATGCTTACCCTGAAGAAATTAGATACCAAAGGCATGATAGCTGAGGAATATAAGTAACATATTCCTACTAATTCAACTGTTCATGATATCATGGTAATGGTACAGAAATTAATTTAAGAACATTTTTCAATTTAATTTCAGAGGTTTTTTTATTTTTTATTTTAGAAACATGTTTCATCCGCTCAACATTCTTATCACTATGGAGAACTTGATTCAATTCACACATCATCCAACTTTCCACAAATCACTCAGCTACTGACCTCTAACATCACTTCACTTCATTAACACTCACTGACAAACAACACTTGTAAAGAATGAAAGCTGAGGTAGAGGAGACTAAAGATAAATAGCACATAGCACCAAACCTCCAGGAACTCACAGTTCAATATGAAAGAGGGACACACATACCAGAAGTTTCAAGATAATGGAATCTCTATGAGTTCATACATTTTCGAAAAAGAAATATGTTCTGAATACATGGTTTCTCAAAGAGTAACTCCTTCATGTCATTTGCAATTTCTTTTGGAATTTGCCTTAGTTCATTATTTAGAAAATACTATCAAGTGGAATGTTTTTTCTTGCAAGGACAGTGATAATTACCTAACATTAGATTAGTTGGGAAAAGAAAATTTGCCCCACATAAAAGTAGGCTGCAAATAGACTATTCTGAGAGCTTGTGATATTACTAATGTTCCAGGTTCTTTAAAATATTAGGAAGTACAGATAGAACATCTGTGTGTGTGTGTGTGTATAATTATTTATTTTATATATTAAATTATACATGCTAAATATATTACTTTATATTAATATATAATAATTATACATAAACATATATTAATTACATTAATCACATTAATACAATAAATTTACATTACACATTAACTATATCACATTATATTATATATTAATTATTTTCATTAGGTAGTATTAATTACTGAGTATTATTTAAAATATATATTTATATATTAACTAATAATTATTGCTATTAATTAATTATATAATATGTATAAATATATATATATGTATGGTGTTTAGCAATTTGCTGATCGATGATCAGATCAGGGTATTTACATATATACTATCTCAAATATGTCTCACTTTATGTCTTCGGAACATCAATATCCTGTCTAATACATATTTTGAAATATTCCACTGTTATTTCTTCTGTTATAGAATATAAAAAAATTCTTGTTATTCAACTGTCCAGCTGCATCCCTATGATCATTAATTACTTTTTCCAGTTCTTTCTTCATCACCATTCTCATGAATTATTATTCACTATTTTATTTGAGCTTTGTTCATTTTTCTTCAAATTTTGTTTCTACATGTGAAAATACTCTTTATTTCTATGGTTGAATTTTTTGTAATGACATCAAGTGTTATCCATGTCACAAATAACAAGACTGAATTTTTATGTCTTGGTAACATTCAAATATTAACATTATTTTTTTTTTTTACCTTTTACCCATCATTAAACATACGTTGATTTTCTGTCTTCACTCTTCTAAATAGTGATGAGATAAACTTGGCAGCATAACTGTCTTAAGTACTGGTTTCTTAGTTTTCAATTTCCTATTCTCACCTACAGGGCTTGATCTTTCACCATTTGAGTTATTACTTCCTCAATTTAAGATGGCTTTTTCATCCTTGAGTACCAGATGCTATATTAAGTTCAAGGAAGAAGACTATCTTAGTTACGGTTATACTGCTGTAAAAAGACACCATGACCAATGCAACTCTTATAAGGACGATATTTAATTGGGGCTAGCTTACAGGTTCAGAGTTTCAGTCCAATATCCTCAAGGCAAGAGCATGGCAGTTTTCAGGTAGTCATGGTGTAGGAGGAGCTGAGTTCTTTATCTTGTTCAGAAGGCAAACAGCAGAAAACTGGATTCCAGAGACCTAGAATGAGGGTCTCAAAGCCCATGCCCACAATGACACATTTCCTCCAACAAGGCCACACCTACTCAAACAAGTCCACACCTTCTCATACTCCCTAAGTCAAACATTGTTAAACTATCACAAAATCTCAGTTAAGAGTTCTCACTGAGAAAAAACAAATACTACTCAATAGCCTTCTAGAATATTCATCCCGTGTGTGTGTGTGTGTGTGTGTGTGTGTGTGTGTGTGTGTGTTTGGTCAATGTTGTTTCATGTTTTTTCTAGAGGAATCAGTTGGCAAAGGAAAAAAAATTTACCTAAATATATGGAGGGCCTGCTATCCATGAGTGTGTCAATAGCCTTCTAGAATGTTATATATATATATATATATATATATATATATATATATATATATATACATATATGTGTATATATACACATATATATTTATATATATATATATATATATGAAAATCTATAAAACAAAAGTATCACCACAAACTAAAATGAGAAGTTAACAAGACAGTCACTGTCATTGAAGGTGGAAATAATGTTTGCTCCAACAGAGAAATGGATGGAACACTGAAGCTTTCAGCCAGTAAGCCTCATTTAATTAGTGCCAGGTCTGGCTCAGGGGATTCACATTCAAAAGCTGATCCCATAACACAGCAGTGCATTGCCTTATAGACTTTCCTTTAGTTGATTTTTGCACTTTAGCCACTTTGTCTCCACACATGGTAAGAGATTTTCTGATTGGGTGCTCTATGTTACAGTGATGTCACCAATACCATGTCACTGTTACTTTCCCTTTATTCTGGAAGGACATTTACCACAAGATAATGAAATCTAAGCAGGTACTTATAACTCAGTCAAAGAAGTTTAGAATGTGATACTGTAAATAGAGTCATGTAGACATGTGTCCTGCCTTCATTTCTTTTGTTGAGAAAAATACCCTGACAATACACAACTAACAAAAGAAGGGGTTTGTTGCAGCTTATACTTCCAGGCTATTTTTCATCAGTGAAGAGAAATTACAATGGCAGCACCTTGAAGCAGAAAATCACGTCATAGCCACAATCAGAGAAATCAATGTATTAATGATTCCTTGTGTGTTTGTGTTCAACTTGATTTCTACACTCTTAGGAAGCCTAAATTTCATGATGTTGGGAGTGGTCTTGCCCAGGATGTTGGGTCTTTTCACACCAGCTAAAATGAGTAAGACAAGCCTCCACAGATATGTCCACAAGCAGACCAATAGTGACAATCTGTCAGTCACTGAGACTCTCTTCTCAGGTGATTCTACATCCTGTCAAGCTGACAATTAAAGCTAACTATTGCAACATCAAATACTCAAATTTCAATTGATATGCTTTCAAATTAGTTGATTTTTGATCACTAAATTTTAATTTTCAGATTCATTAGGCCCAAAGTTTTCTTTTCTTTTTTTTTTTTTCTTTTCTTTTTTTTTTTTTTGGATGTGTTTTCTTTAGCACTACTTAGGTTTAATTGATAGACATATTGATACTCTCAGGCCTCTATTTAACATTGAGTTACAACTTCCTGACAGTAGGTCCCAGTAGCCTCCCTCTTTTTAGAGTACAGTCTCTCTCAGAATTTTGTAATAATCTTTTCATAAGAGCTGTCAACGAATCCTCAGACAGGCACCCAATTCATCAAACTGCTTTCACCATTTTCGCTAATTCTCAAAAGTGATTAAGTTCCCATATCTTCCTTTGTGCAAATGAAACCCATTTCCAAACTCATCTATACCTCTCATTGGTAAAGAAGTCTTCTTTTTTACTTTAGCCTTTTAAATAAATTTTTATTTATTCACTTTATATCTCAATTATACCCTCCCCTTCCCCCCTCCTGTTACCTTCTATCTTCCCAGAGAAAGTGAAGCTCCCATTGTGCAACTCTTTACCTTGGGAAGTCCAATCATAGTAAGAATAAGTGCGTCCTCTTCCACTGAGGCCCAACCAGGTTTTCTGGTTAGGGTACAGGATCCAATGGCAGGGAACAGAGACCTACACAGCCCACTCCATTTCTTAGAGAACTCACAGGAAGACCAAGCAGGGAATCTCCTATAAATGTGGAGGGGGCCTAAGGTTCAGCCCATGCACGTTCTTTGGTTGGTGGTTCAGTCTCTGTGAGTCCCCATGAGCCCAGGTTAGTTAACCCTGTAGGTTTTCCTTCTTTCTTTTCTTTTTTTAAAATGAATTATTTCATTTGTTTACAGCTCAAGTGATATTCCACTTCTTGGTTACCCTTTCACAAACACCCCCAGCCGACATCCACCCGTTTCCCTCTCCCCCTTGCCTCTATGAGGGTGTACCCCCCACCCACCCACCTTCTCCCATCCCATGGGTCCAGCATTCCCCTACGCTGGCACATCAGACCTCCATAGGACCTAGGGCCATCCCTCCCATTGATGTCAGACAAGGCCATCCTCTGATACATATTTATCTAGAATCATGAATCCCTCCCTGGACACTCCTTGGTTGGTGGCCTAGTCCATGGGAGCACTGGGTGGTCCAGCCAGACAATATTGTTCTTCCTATGGGGTTGTTCCCCCAGTTCTTCAACCAGTTCCCCCACTGTTCAGTTGCTGGCAGAACCTCCTAAGGAACAGCCACACCAGTTTCATGTCAGCAAGTGACTCTTGGCAACACCACCAGTGTTGGGGTTTGGTGTCTGCAGACAGGATGGATCCACAGGTGGGGCAGTCCCCAGATGGCCTTTCCTTCAGTCTCTGCTCCAGTTTTTGTCCCTGTCTTTCCTTTGGACAGGAACATTACTGGATTAAAAATATTTGAGATGGATGGGTGACTCCATCCCTCGAATGGGGGCCATGCCTATCTACTGGTGGTGGTCTTTTCAGGTACTAGTAGTGTTCCAGTTTGGTTTCTGTGGCTGAAACCAAATACCTTGTACATAATACCTTGTTGAGGCGGCAAGGCATGGGGAGCAATGGTTTAAACTTCTAGGTCTAGATCACCAGACTACTAATATCACTGAGGGAAACCAATGCAGCAACCTGGAGTAGGAACTGAAGCCCAGGCCATGGAAGAACAGTACTTGCATAGCTTGTTTTCTTAGCATCTCAATAGAAGCTATTCAGTGGTGATTCTGCCCACAGTAGGCTGGACTATCCCACACTGATCATTATCAAAAAAAATGTTCACAGAAATGCTAATAGGCAAATGTGATGAAGACAATTCCTAAACTGATGTTCCCTCTTCCAACTTGCCCCTCATTTGTGCTAAGATGACAACAACTAATAAGCACATATGAACATAACATGATAACTACATACCAGGGTTACATGAAAGCAGTTTTCAAATAAATGCTTTCTTAGTTCATAAGAAACTATTTTAGGCAGATGAATACAGTGATAGAAACAGGAGTCAACATGGCTCTATCCAAACCATCATTTTCATAATAAACCTAATAGTGAAAGAGAATGTTTCCCTTCTCATGGAAATTAAAGGTTGACTCTCTTATAGCTAAGATACATAAAGAACTTACCATTTTTTTTCTGGGAAGTCCAAGAGATGCAGGCAGTGTAAAAGATGTCTAATATTTAACCGTATTTTTATTGACATATAGAAAAGTTGAAACTGAAAATAATGGATCATATAAGTTATTAATAAAGTAATGACAAAGATAACCAAATATTTGCTTTTTCAACTATGGTTTTAAGTGGATTTCTCTTTATTTGTACTGTATGGTTCTTACATTTTCTTTAAAAGATTGAGTCTAGATTTTAAAAAACTTTTGTAATCCTCCATCCTTCTCTTCTTCTGAATGAGATGCTGCACAACCAAGAAAAATGATGAGAACCTAGTTCAGTGGGCAAGGTGGTGCGCTAAAGCACACTTTCCCACACATTTATCAATCTATTATCTGTCATGTCTGTGCTCAGAATTAAACCTAGGTCCTTTGGAAGAGTAGCCAGTGCTCCTACATTCTGGTCTATCTCATCAACCTGAAATTCATTTGTCTAGTAAATGTTTCAAAGGAAAATATCTCATGGAAATATATTGTCTCTGCTACATTTTACTGCAAGTTATTAATATCAGGAAAGTCTTTCTTTGCTTTTGAAAACTAAGACAAAGTATAAAACCATCTGATGAATTAGAATAATAGTGAAATGGAATTTAGAGAATATCCTAACACAAGGAGGAAAGAAAGTGACCAAGATGATATAAATCTAAATAGATTGAATTCCTGGAAATCTTTTGAAGAGGTATTTCCACTTATAAAAGAGAATGAGACAGTGTGAAGCAGAATCAATTTGGTATCATTTTTTTAAAAATCTGGAGCCTGCCCATATTTTTTGTTTATAGAAAGAAAGAAGAGGGCAGTTGACAAGGTAGATGCATGTGTAAGACAGTGCATCTGATCCAGGTTGTATGTAGATATGAGTACATACAGATAACTAAGACTCAACATAGGATACTTCATGTTCTACTTATGACTATATATCAGGAAGTTGAAGTCTGGAGCTGAAAGATAGGTCTGTGGGTAAAGTCCTTATAATACTTTCATTTTGATTCCCAGAACCCAAGTTGGGCTGAGTATAGTAACACATGTGTATAATACAATCCCAGTGTTCCTGTGTTGAAATTGAAGATGGAGACTGGATAATTCTAGAGAGGCCAGAGGTGAACTAACTATGCTCATACAGCAGCAAATGACTAGAGAATGTAACTAAAAAAAGTTGAAAAGCAAGGGCTGACAGCTGAAACTATCCTGTTATCATGTGTGCACATTGGCATACATTATACCCTACAATCAAACACAAATATAAACAGAAAGAGAGAGAGAGAGAGAGAGAGAGAGAGAGAGAGAGAGAGAGAGAGAGAGAGAGAGAGTGACTGCATTCCACTAAGAGGTCAAAGTCAGAGTGAACTTTATATCCATCCCTTTATGGAAATCAAAGCCATTGCTATGGACACACATTGAAAGAGAGAAAGAGAGAGGAGGGAGGGAGGAAGGAGAGGGAGGGGAGGGCATGGTTATTATATTCGTTATTGATTATGACAATGGTAAAACATCTCTATAAGAAGATGGGGTGAAGCTACAGTGAAGGCGATACTTGCATAAACATGTGGCTTACACAGGTAGCATCTGGGGATGTATAAGTACAACCTAAGAATCCTGGTTTGTGCCAGGTTCTGAGTGAGAGATTATCAAAACAAAAGACTTACAAGACAAAATTAAAATTGAAATTCTCAGACAAGCCAATAAAAAAATGCTTAAAAGTTCACCTTTCCTAGATATTTGATTTCTTAACAGATTATTTGCACCCCCTGTTGTTTTAGGACTTCCAATTTCTGACTTGGACTGCCATCGAAATGTTTGCCATAGAACTGTAAACAAATTATCATCAAAGG
The DNA here is from genome assembly GCF_011762505.2 of Arvicanthis niloticus. Lineage (NCBI taxonomy): Eukaryota > Metazoa > Chordata > Mammalia > Rodentia > Muridae > Arvicanthis > Arvicanthis niloticus. The sequence goes on along the minus strand of NC_047659.1, from coordinate 31,953,790 downwards.
AATATTATGTTGGGTGGTACATGAACCAGACAAGTTTAATGATCCACTGAGATTCCTGGTTTGAGTAAATATTGAGAGGTAATTGTCAGCCAGTATTTAGGTATTTCAGTTTGTCCTCTGCTAATGATCTCTACAAATGAAGAATTAGGCTCTTCAATCAAAATAAAAAGTTTGATTTGTAATGGAATATTGAAAAACTAATGATCTGAGTATGGATAGTGAAATAGAAAACAGTCAGTGCTTGGTCATGCAAATATTTGTCCCAGGAGACCAGAGTGACCGAGTTATCCCTGGTGAATGGAGGATGAAGTATTGTGAATCAAATATTTATTGGGTATCTACTTGATGCCCAGGACTTAGGTCATGGTGGAAATATTTAAGAAACTTTTTCCACATGTGCCTGAAAATAGAGCTTAGTAAATAATTGAACATTGTTGGAATAACTTTAGAAAATATGAATTACTAGTGAAGAACCATGCCTTGAAAGGAATGGCTCTAGTCTTGCCAGGCAAGGAGTGGGATAGTCATAGGCAAACTAGATCTTGATCAGCACCAGTCACAAAATCCCTAGGCATGAAAGCAGGAGAAAGCTCTGCTAGCTAAGATAACTAACCCTGTTTAAAAAAAAAAAAAAGAATGTCTTCTTCTAAGAAGGACTGAAGCAGCCACAATTTGGTCTTTCTTTTTCATGAGCTTCATGTGGTCTCTGAGTTGTATCTTGGGTATTGTGAGCTTTTTGGCTAGTATCCACATACCAGTGAGTGCATACCATTTGTTTTCTTTTGTGATTGGGTTATATCACTCAGGATGATTATTTTCTAGTTCCATCTATTTGCCTAAGAACTTCACAAATTCATTGTTTTTAATAGCTGAGTAGTACTCCATTGTATAAATGTACCACATATTCAGTATCCATTCCTCTGTTGAAGAACATTAGGGTTCCTTCCAGCTTCCAGCTATTATAAATAAGGCTGCTATGTACATAGTGGAGCATGTGTCCTTGTTATATGTTGGAGCATCTATTGGGTATATGCCCAGGAGGGGTATAGATGGTTCCTCAGATAATACTATATCCAATTTTTCGAGGAACAACCAGACTGATTTATAGAGTGATTGTATCAGCTTGCAATCCCACCAACAATGGAGGGCTAACAAAATACTCATTGGAGGAAATATGGAGACAAAGTGTGGAACAGAAACTGAAGGAGGGGCCATTCAGAGACTGCTATCCTTGGGTATCCATCCCATGCACAGTCACCATAGGCAGAAGCGGATGTGGATGCCAGGAAGTGCATGGTGACAGTAGCCTGATATAGCTGTCTCTTTAAAGGTCTGCGAGAGCCTGACATATATTGAGGCAGATGTTCACAGCTAATCATTGAACTGAACGTGGGGTTTCAATGGAGAAGTTCCTTGGTCCAGTGAAGGCTGGATGCTCCAGTGTGGAGTAATTAAAGAACCCTGAGGTGGGAGTAGGTATGTGGGTGGGGGTATATCCTCAGAGAAGCAGGAGGAGGGAATGAAATGAGTGATTTCTGGTGGGGGGAATGGGGAAAGGGGATAACATCTGAAATTTAAATATACTATCCAGTAAAAAAAGAATGTCTTTCACACAAAGTGACTAATAAACAATAGACTTCTGCTACTTGAAAGGAAGAAACCCATGACAAAAAAAGACCCTTGGTCTTCAGATAAAACACGATTTATGTATTCACAGACTGCACAGTGATACTATTTATAAAAATGGAAAAAGATAAATTGTAAAAATAGCAGACACAATCTTAGGAGTATTTTTCACAGTCAAAATGTATATACTATACACATGTTTTCCCCTGAGAGCTGAGTGTGTTAGAACTCCAGGCTAGGCTGTCATTGCACAAATCTTTGATCTAGCTTCTCTTCCTACAGTTCCCTAGGTCCAGGAAGTGCTGTTATTTATTATTTGTGGTTGCATTACATGTGGAAACAGGTATTATTCTTTATGTATATACAGAAATTGAAAGTATGTTTAGCTTTAATATTCAACAGTTTTTAGTACATAACTGTTAAATAGAAAAAAGGAGAGTGGGACATGAAAAAGTGTTAAGAATGTGGAGACTTGGCTTCAGGGATTTAACACATGTAGAACATTTACCTCTGGTCTATAACTAAATTACTCTCCAACACTGACACAGGCACTTATTTCTAAGAAAAACCCCACCTGTAATAAACAAGTTTGCATTTTTATTCCATATTTCTTTTCTATTTTTATTTATACTTTTGTTTTTGCCTTTTCATGGTGACTCATAAATGTCAGAATTCTATTTAGTTAATGGCCAAACACTACTACATCATATACTTACTGCATATTCTTTATTCCTTCATAATTTAATTGATATATAGGCTGGTAACCTTTACCCAAACCCATACACACCTCACTGTCATGCTTAGGCAGGCTAACCTAGGATGCATAAAAATGTGAGTTGAAAAAGTCATGAAGAGGATGCTAGTAAGTAATCCTCGTCCATGGTTTTCTGCTTTGTTTACTTCATTGGCTTTCAGTGAAAGACAATGAATTGACTTTAATCTGTAACCCAGACTTTCTTTACCCACATTGCTGTGCATCAATATTTTATCACAATTATGAAGATACAAACTAAGATAAGTATGAATAGTGCCACAAAATTACAGATATGAAAAGGTCTCCATGACACAGTGATTTCATTTTCTTTGGCTATGTGAGTGGTAGGAATGCTGAAACATATGGTACTTCTACTGTTAATTATTTGAGAAATCTCCTTTCTATTTTCTATATTGAATGTACTGATTTATATTCCAAGTCATAATGCAGAAGGGTTCCACCTTCTCCAGCTTTCTAGCACTTGTCATCTTTAGTTATGAGGTTTTAGTTACTTTTTTTTATGATTAGTGATTTTTGACATTTTTTCAAATATTGCTATTGGGCATCTATTGAAAAAGGTCTACATAGATTTATTGGGCCTTTAAAAAAATTGGATTACTTGTTGTTATGTGTGGGGAGCCGACAGAAGGCGGCTATCATGCTTGCAGCCATCTTGAGCCATTTACCCTGACAGGAGACTTGTTTTCAACAGCCTACAACAGCTGAGCACACTCTGATAACATCTTGTTTTATACACCCAGTATTTTCCCTTGTGTGTGGGGGACTTAAAGGTGTGACTTAAGGGCATGACTTAAGAAGTGAGACTTATAAAAGGCGAGAGGCAGACAGAAGAGGGGACTGGAAAACTTGGAACTTGGAGGCACTAGGGACTAGGAACTCAAGACTTGGGACTTAGATTAGGAATGAGGGACTTGGAAAGAGAGAAGAGAGACTTGAGAATAAATGGGATTGAATCACACTCTGTCTGGTCTCCATTCTTCAGGTCAGCCCTCACTCTCTCTCTTGCTGAACCCTGACCCGCAGACCGGAGCAGCAGTACAAGCCAGGACAATTTAGCCCCCAAAGCTTAGCCCCCAAAGCTTGGGGCAGTGCTGGCTCTAACAATTTTGGCCCCCAAGCTTTTGGCAGTGTGGGTTCCAACATTTGGCAGAGAGGTCCCCGACAGTTATGTTGTTGACTCTTTCAATATTTTGTGTGTTCTAATCATTAACTTTTTGTCAGATGCGTAGTTTCCACTCATTCTCTGCATTGTCTTTTACTTTTTTCATTGTTCAATGCAATCCCATCTGTATGCTTTTGATTTTGCTTCATATAGTTTGGAAAGTGTTCCAAAATCTCCTTACTTATTGCAAATTCAGAGTTTTCTTTTAGCATTTTCAACCTATATTAAAAGTTTTTACTAAGTTGATTTTTTAAACTATTGATAGATAAGAGTCTAGATCCATTCTTCTTACTGTAGGTATCTATATTTTTGAGTCATCCCAAACAACTTGACATAATTTCATTATCTATTAGCACCTTGACTGAATCAGTTGCTTGTAGATGTGTGGGCTTACAACCAGAATCTCTATTCTTTTTCATTGTTTTTCATATTTTCAAAGGTAAATGGCATGTCATCCTCAGTACCATGAAATCTTATTCATAAGCCATATGAGAAAACAAAATCACTATTTATTTTATAGACATTATGAATAATATTGTTTATTGTTATATGAATAATTAAGGATTAATTTAATCATTATTATCATTACTTTGAGTACTTGTGTTCTAGACCTACTCTTATTAAAACTAGATATATATGCACAATTTCAATTAACCTTCAAAATAATTGCCTTTGATACATACTATTTTTATTAGTAATATATATATATATATATATGTGTGTGTTTATATATATATTTTGATACAACAATTTATATGTATATATACATATATGCATACTCAGAAACACACTTTGTCTTTGTGAACAAGTAAAGAAAAAAAGACCATGAACTTGGAAGAGAGCAAGGAGGGTCATGGGAGTTGTTTGGACCAATAAAGGGAAGTATAGAATTATGTAATTATAATTTCAAAAATTCAAAAAAATATGGAAAAATATAATATTTTAAAGGCAGTAAATAACATCTTAAGGTAGAACATTTTTGAATGGAGTTCTTAACCTTGATTCTGTTTGTTATCTGAATTCCTTTATTCCTATACATACCTTAGTAGCTGAATTTTAAAAATAGGTTTCCCATGCTAAATTAGGAATTATGCTCAGAATAGTCTCATTTCTTTGTTTTATCAACTGAAATGTACAAACAAAATTCTGTGAAAGGTGATTGTTTAATTCTTCCAAATTCTAATGTTTCATTCTGTACAGGGATGGGAGATGGGTTTTTAAGACTCAAGAGGTCAATATTGCACAAATTTCAAAACATGTCTTAAAATGCCAAAGTTCACAAAGCCCTTCCAGTAGATTATATACCAGCTGCTGGGGAGATGCTATCCAACTTGACCAGCTGCCTACACGTCTTGCAAGGTACTGCATTGATTCAGCTCATGATGAAGTCCTGTCCCCCATGCTACAGTTAACTTTTTGGTGGTGAATCTATCTCTGAATGGTTGATGCCTCTTTAGAGTAACTCTTCACCCATTCTGCCAGATGTAACCCTTATAAATCACTGTACCACTAAGCTGGGCTTTAGTGGAATCATGTCTTTGAACTTTCCTTGGTGCCATGTTTAGGATGAATAGTTGTTGTTCATGCCTCAGTAAAATCTAAACACTATCAACATAGAGTAATTTAATTCAATGTCTTTACATTTCATGAAGTATTTCAGACACTATCTTAGTACAACACTTGCTTTATATCAACCTCTGAGCTATCTATATAGGATAGAATATCCATGTATATATTTATTCTTCTCTTAGACTCTCATATGTTTCAGATTTTTTTCTGCAATATATATTCCTGCAGCTTCTGAAAAATATAAAGATAAAATATTAATTAGTATTGTCATTCCTTCTGGCACTTCTTTATTTAAAAACCACAAAGAATTTCCAGGCAGGAATAAAAATAGAACAAAGCCCACACCAAACTCTTGCTCTTTTTAACAAGTATTCTCAAGGGTTTTGGAAACCATAGTTCATCTTCTTTTGAAAATATTAACAAATTTTAGGAGTGTTCTGAGGATCACTATGCATTCTCTTTTCATTTTTGAATTTTAAAAACTGTACACTAAGTCCTTGTACGATCTTGGAAACAGAAAAACTCACCTTGGAGTCTGAACAGATATGCTCAAAATTGTTTATAGCACAAAGCATGAGAAAATACTTCAAAATTTCATATTAACTTTCCAGTAACTAAATCTATTCAATAATAACAAAATAAGATCCTAAGTACTGTGAAAGTGTAAAAATAACAATTTACAGATGTTATATCATTTTTGCTTTTGATTGTATCACCATGCAATACTTTATGAAATAAAATGGCCACTTCAATGGACTGAGCAGCACTTACTTCATTTTATGCATTGAAATGATTGAAAATGGCAGAAACAAACAACAGCAAGCTGAGTGGTCATTTAAAGTTTGTTTGTTTGTTTATTTATTTATTTATTTATTTATTGGTAGGAACAAAGAAAAAAAGCAGTCCAAAACCAGCCAAAACAATTTTCTCCAAGGTCTAGCCTCTGAGCCTGCCTAATCTTTCCCTCGCTGTACCCTCCCCAACCCACAGGCTAGTCTAGGTCCCACATTCAATGCCCCAGCCTAGTCTGGCTACCCCAACCGGCACCACAAATATCTTTTAAGATTCTGCCAGGACTGGTCATGAGATGAAGAAGTATAATTTATTCTAATCAAGGGAAGAGTTAACCAAGAATACATTGCTGTCTTAAACATGTATGCATAAAATGCTGGTGTACCCAATTTTACACACACACACACACACACACACACACACACACACACACACACACATACACACACATACACACACGGGGAGAGAGAGAGGGAGACTACTTGATTTAAAAACACAGATTAAATTTTAAAATCAATTCATTAATAGTAGGCAATTTCAATACCCCACTTGTAGTAATGAAGGGATCATCTGGACAAAACCAAGAAAAATGGCATAATTAATGCCATTTTTAATGGCTATCTTCAGAATATTCTACCCTAAATTCAAAGAGCACGCATTCTACTCAGTAGCTCACAGAAGCTTTTCTAAAATAGTTCACAACCTGTAACACAGAATAACTGTTTACAAATTTTAAAAAAGGAAATACTATTTGATCACAATAAAATAAAACTTAAAATGGACACCAAATACATTCTAGTAAATAAACACACTCATGAGATTAAACAACTCATAACTGAATGATGAATATTTCAAAGAAGTAGTCAAGAAAGAAAATTCCTCAAGCTAATGCTTACAGACAGGAGGATGTTGTTCTCTGAGACACTCCACCCAGCATCTGTGTCAGACAGATACAGCCAAGCAATGGATGGAGCTTGGGAACTCTTATGGAAGAATAGAAGGAAGAATTTCAGGTCCAGAAGGGAATAGAACCTCCACAAGAAGACCAACAGAGTCAACTAACCTGAACCTTTGGGGCTGTCAGAGACTGAACCATTTATCAAAGAACAAACATGAACTGGACCTAAGTAAGCCTCCCACTCATATGTAGCAGATGTGCAGCTTGATCTTCATGTGGGTCCCGAACAACTGGATTAGTGGCTATCCCAATATCTTTTGTCTATATGTATGATATGTTTTTCTAGTTTGGTTGCCTTGAAATGATTGAAAATGGCAGAAACAAACAACAGCAAGCTGAGTGGTCATTTAAAGTTTGTTTGTTTGTTTATTTATTTATTTATTTATTTATTGGTAGGAACAAAGAAAAAAAGCAGTCCAAAACCAGCCAAAACAATTTTCTCCAAGGTCTAGCCTCTGAGCCTGCCTAATCTTTCCCTCGCTGTACCCTCCCCAACCCACAGGCTAGTCTAGGTCCCACATTCAATGCCCCAGCCTAGTCTGGCTACCCCAACCGGCACCACAAATATCTTTTAAGATTCTGCCAGGACTGGTCATGAGATGAAGAAGTATAATTTATTCTAATCAAGGGAAGAGTTAACCAAGAATACATTGCTGTCTTAAACATGTATGCATAAAATGCTGGTGTACCCAATTTTACACACACACACACACACACACACACACACACACACACACACATACACACACATACACACACGGGGAGAGAGAGAGGGAGACTACTTGATTTAAAAACACAGATTAAATTTTAAAATCAATTCATTAATAGTAGGCAATTTCAATACCCCACTTGTAGTAATGAAGGGATCATCTGGACAAAACCAAGAAAAATGGCATAATTAATGCCATTTTTAATGGCTATCTTCAGAATATTCTACCCTAAATTCAAAGAGCACGCATTCTACTCAGTAGCTCACAGAAGCTTTTCTAAAATAGTTCACAACCTGTAACACAGAATAACTGTTTACAAATTTTAAAAAAGGAAATACTATTTGATCACAATAAAATAAAACTTAAAATGGACACCAAATACATTCTAGTAAATAAACACACTCATGAGATTAAACAACTCATAACTGAATGATGAATATTTCAAAGAAGTAGTCAAGAAAGAAAATTCCTCAAGCTAATGCTTACAGACAGGAGGATGTTGTTCTCTGAGACACTCCACCCAGCATCTGTGTCAGACAGATACAGCCAAGCAATGGATGGAGCTTGGGAACTCTTATGGAAGAATAGAAGGAAGAATTTCAGGTCCAGAAGGGAATAGAACCTCCACAAGAAGACCAACAGAGTCAACTAACCTGAACCTTTGGGGCTGTCAGAGACTGAACCATTTATCAAAGAACAAACATGAACTGGACCTAAGTAAGCCTCCCACTCATATGTAGCAGATGTGCAGCTTGATCTTCATGTGGGTCCCGAACAACTGGATTAGTGGCTATCCCAATATCTTTTGTCTATATGTATGATATGTTTTTCTAGTTTGGTTGCCTTGTCTGGCCTCAGTGGGAGAGGAACCACCTAGTCTCTCAGAGACATGAAGTATCAGGGTAGGGCAGGATACACAGGGGTGCTCCTACCAGTACTGAGGAGAAAAGAAGGATTGTGGAGGACTTTGGGAGAGAGTGGCCTGGAGTGGGACAATGAGCAAGATATAGAATAAATAAGTAAAAAAAATTAAATTAAATTAGATTAAATTAAATTTAAAAAATAAAACACAACATAATCTCTGGTATACAATGGAGTCAGTCCTCTGAGGGCACTTTATACCTCTAAATGTCTCATTTAAAGATAAACTGGAAAAAGCACAAATTAAGGATGTAACTCAAAACTTTAAAAACAGAAATCGAAATAAACCAAAAACAAACAAAACACCAAATCCAAAACCAGTCAGTGGTAGGAATAATAAAACTTAGAGCAGAAATTAAAGAAATAGAAACAAAAATGCAAAGAATCAACAAATATGAGCTGTTCTGCTGAAAAAAATTAAACAAGATCAGGAGACTATTGTTCCTACTAACCAAAAGAAAGAGAATTCAAATAAACAAAATCAGAAATGAGTAGTGAAATATTATCACATTCAACAAAGAAATGCAGAGTATTATAAGGTAATTATTTTAAAAACCTGTACACTATTAAATTGGAAAAATAAAAAAAATGGATAATATTTCCAGATTCATCCCAAATCACCAAAACTAGGCCAAGAATAAGTCAACAACAAAACCATACCCATAACAATTTATGAGATTGAAATGGGAATAAAAAGGCTTCCAAGCAAAAAAAAAAAAACATTTTAAAATTTAAAAAAGGGGGGGCAGAAACAGATAAATTCACAGTAGACTTCTACCAGACCTTTACCAGACCTTTAAAGAAGACTAACAGTGAATTTATCTTAAACTATGAAAGAGAGAGAGAGAGAGAGAGAGAGAGAGAGAGAGAGAGAGAGAGAGATATTTGAGAGAAGTACTTACAAGCACCTTCTATGATTCTAGTATTACTCTAATATAAAGCCAGTTAAAGACACACAAAATGTAAGAAAAAAAGTGAAATGAAACTACAGACCAATTTTTTTGGCAAATATAGATTCAAAAAGCTCAATAAAATCTAAAGCCACGATCAATCTTACTTTATCTCTGAAATGCAGGGACAGGGATGTCAGTCACAACATACACATTAATGTGTAATACTACATTCGTGGACTAAATTATAAAAATCACATGATCATCTTTTCAATGCAGAAAATGACTTTGACAAACCTCACCATGTCTTCGAGATTAAAGTCCTGGAGGATATAAGTTCTAGAGAAAACACACCTCACCATAGAAGAAGTTGTACATGAGAACTCTATAGACAATATCATTCTGAACAGAGAGAGAAACCTTGGAGCAGTTCCAGAAAGTCACAAATGAGAAAGAACTCTCAACTATTCTCATACTTTTTCAATAGTGTACTCAAAGCTCTAATTGGAACAATAAGGCAAGAGGAGAAAATTAAATGGTTGTGAAGAATGAAAAATTATAAAAATCATTTTTATAGAATATATACATGTATAGATGCCCTTTAAGTTCTTTTAGGGACATGGAAAATTTTCTCTGAAACAAGCCAGGCCAGTTCCAGGAACTGGCTGTAAGGAGTGAAAGTCATTCAGGTGGTAAAAACACAATGACAGGGCTGTGGCTTTACAGCTGGAGCTAGTGAGAATACAAGGTAGGGCAGTGACTTGGTGAAACCACATTTTTGAGAAAAATGAGTGTGCAGTGATTTTCACATGACTCTAGGTCATTTGGGCTAGATTCTCTGGAATGTTCCACTGTTCTTGGTTACCCCTCCCTTGGTCTTCCCAGTGCTATGTTCAAAATTTGTAAAACAACCAATCATGTGTAACTGCGCGAAAATGCAACCATTCATGTGTAAGCGCGTGAAAATGCCTTCCTCCCCCCACCCCATGCTATAAAAGACCCTTTAACCCACCACTCTAGGCCAAAACCCTGCTCTTGGAGCTAAAGAGCTTGTCGTTTTGACCTCCGGCTCCTCCCCTAATAAACCTCTGCTGATTGCATCCAGGTATGGTTTCTTGTGATTTTTGGGTGGCCGCAATGTCCTAAGACTTGAGGAAGGGTCTCCGGAGTTTGGAGCTCTTCATTTGCAAATTGGAAAAGAATGAACTATTTTATTTGTAGATGGTCTGATGCTATAGACATTACCTATCACAAAAATATTTATAACAATTTTCTAGAAATAACAAATCCAGCAATATAAAAGGATACAGAGTCAACATGCACATATAAATAGGTTTTTTATAAACCAAAAGCAAATATTCAAAAAGTACACTGACAAACTCTTGGTAACAATAATCTCAGAGAAAAGTATGTAGAAATAAAATTAATGAAGTAAATAAAATGTGATGAGAACATTGAGTTTCTGAAGAAAGAAATAGAAAACAACTAGAAAATGGAGAAAAACCCTGTACTCATCAAACAGCTCGAGTTGATACTTCCAGATTCCATCCAATCTCAATCAAAATCCTCATATCATTCTTTCTAAAATAAGAAAAACTATTCTAAAATTCATATGAAACTACAAAAGACCCTTGGACTCTGAAGCAATCCTGAGCAAAGAGAAAAATTCTGGAGGGATTATCATTCTAGATCACAATATACAGAGGCATAACTTTAAATATATATGGCTCAAACATGAGTGTGTAGACTAAATGTGCAAAATTAAAAACTAAAACATGACTAAATGTAGCTACTGACATGTAATATAAACAAAGATACCAAAAATATAAGCTGGAGAGAGAGAGAAAAACACCTTCAAGAAAGGGTGCTGGGAAAACTGGAAGCTATATGCTGATGTATGAAATTAGACCCATGACTATCACCTTGTACAAAAACTAACCTTAAATGAATCAGACCTAAACCTAAAACTTGAAACACTGATGCTTCTAGAAGAAAAGAGGGGCAATTCTTTTGTAGTGGAGTGAATAACAATGGGTCCCATGGGCGGATAGAAAGTGGCACTATTAAGATTGTGGCCTTTGTGGATTAGGTGTGGTTTTGGAGGAAGTGTGTAGCTGGTTGGTGTTTTTTTGTTTTGTTTTGTTTTGTTGTTGTTTTTTCTCAATCATTTAATTTTACCAATGAAGACTTGGGAGCTATAAGCCTGCTACTTCAGAGAGGGAAAGACCTTACCCTAGCTGACCTTCCCCCCTCAGCCAATGTCCCAGGAAAAAAAAAATGCCCCTCTATCACACCATCTCCAATCTCAAAAAAATAAAAAAGTCCTCTCTACCTCCTGTGTTTCTCTCTATCTGTCCTCCAGACCCTCTCTTATTCTCTATGTTTTCTTTTTCTTAAAAAACAAAATAAAGAAAGAAACAAACAAAAAACCCCTATGGTTTCTTTCTATGTTCAGTTCCTGTGAACTGGCTACTTGATCCACTTCTTGACCTATGGTTGACTTTATTTAATTCTGTTTACAACTTTCAAGCAGAAAGCTCTCAGATTAAAGGTGCATGTTGCCTCCAGCAGCAACAGCTGAACCGGGTTCACCTGTAAGAGAGGCTGAGAATAGGGAAACAGGCTGGAAGAGATGAAGCCAAGACAAAGTTCTCTGATCAAGGCTCGAAGTTTAATAATTTGCTTTCACATATAAAGGGGAAGCCCCACCCCCCAGAGTCTCTTCTCCGTTCACCCAGGGGCTGGGCAAGGAAGGTGTCAAGGCTAGCTCAGCAGGCAGTCCATTCTTCTTAACACAGGTAGCTGGCTCCAAGGGCCAAGGTTGGTAATGCAATGCATCTCCTAGGTCCTACTGTTGCTTGGTCTATTGTGGTAAATGACTTTGTAGGCCTGCTCAGGCCTGGGGGAAGGGCACAGGTGCACGCTAAGGCTGAGACACACAAATAAAAACAGTTTTCCACCAAATAATACTATCTCTGCTGTTCGTGGATTTAGATGTTAAACTCTCTCCTAGTTCACCAGTACCATGTCTACCTTCATAACACTATGTTTCCCACCATAATGACAATGAACTAAACTTATGAAATGTTAGGCTAGTGCCAATTAAATATTTTTCTTTATAAGAATTGTGGTGGTCATGGTGTATTTTCACAGCAGTATAAACCCTAAGATAGGAGTTGATGCTAGGGACTGGGTATTTCTGTCATAGGCCTGGCGATGACTTTATTTGGATGAATGTGAACTTACTGGAACTATAAATTAAAAAGGGAGTTGAATATTTTAAGTGGGCATTATTTGGCCATTCTAATAGTATCATGGAAAACAGTTGTGCTGAGAGTGATTTGAATTGTGAGGGCCATTCTCAAGAGGTTTCAGAGAAGACAAATATTAATATGGGACCAAGAGTCTATTCTTGTGATAGTTTGGTGAAGAATGTGGCTGCTTTCTGTCAACTTTCACATGGACAAGAACCCATCTAGCCATATATCTGATACAAGGTTGACATCCAGAATATATAAAGAACTCAAAAAACAAAGAGTAAAAAAATAAATTACTTATTGAAAAATATATGCCTGAAACCTGAATAGAGAATTCTCAGAGAGAGAGAGAGAGAGAGAGAAAGAGAGAGAGAGAGAGAGAGAGAGAGAGAGAGAGAGAGAGAGAGAGAGAGAGAGAACCAAGAAGTATCTCAAAAATGTCCATCATCCCTACCAGGGAAATTCAAATGAAAATTACAATGAGATTTCATCTCATCCTAGTCAAAATATCTTTCTAAAGGTTTTTCTAACTTTTCTCCCAAAGATTATTCAATCTCATTTCTAATGCTTCATTGTCAGTATTTTCCTCAAATTAATAAAAAGATGAATATGACTTTTATCAAAAGTTCTAGGCAAAGCAGTTAATTCGTCAAATTAAGATGAATTTGTTGGACTCTAGATTATCTCCTGATGCTCAATTTATCTTTCTCTGCCTGTGTAAAGTCCCAGATGTTCCATTATCAAAAATGTCTTGATTTTTAAGTAGATCTAATTACAGTATGATGAAGTACTTTTTGATCATTTTATTGTAAATCATCTATGCAACAGTTATTTGTGAGATGTCTGTCTCATGCTTGAGTTATTTTAAATGTAATGGAAAAGCACTATTCATGATATAAGTAGTTTGAGAAATAATTTTCTGTTTATTAAGTCTCTTTAGACTACCAAATAATAGCAAATAAATCCCCTTCCCTGTTCTTAAGGCTCACTTATTATATAAAGACTAAATTAACAATAACTTAATTTCAAAAAATAAACCTAGCTGAAGGAATTATAATTTCTCATATTATTTATAAGTGTGTGTGTGTGTGTGTGTGTGTGTGTGTATGCACGCACATGGTGAAGTGAAATCTGTTTTACTTCACTAGTCCTGAAGTTTGTGACATATCTGAACATGATTTATTCTACCCAGCAAGCTTTAGTTAATACATAGCTACATGGTTTTACCCTACAGTACAAGAAAAAGAGTTAACCTGCTGAATTTTCTAAGACTAATGTGCTAATACATTTACAGACTTTGAAAGCAAATAACCCTACTTCCTCAATCAAATTTATGTGGACATGACACAGACAGGCATTTATTTACAAACAATTTTGATCAAAGGGAGGTAAACTGGAGAGGAACAAGACAGAAATCAGGGAACACACCTCTCCTGTTCTCTCGTTAAATATTAATAGAAAGAATTTCCACCACTAAATATTCAGATTTATCTTTTGACAATAAAGCAAAAAAAGAAAAACAAACAAACAAACAAAAAATTTGCACAGAAAATTCCTAAACTCAGTGTTCTTGAATTTCATATCATCTGCTAATCTTGTTCTTTTTCCTTTACAATTTATGTATAAAACTTTAGCAGATTTGCAGCAGATTTAATGAACAAAATTTCTGTGACCTTTTTCATTTTTAGATTAGAGAAAAAGAAGACATTAAATATTGGGAATATATTCCTTTCAGAACTAAGGAAAGAAAGATGTTTTGCTCTGCCTCAACCATCATCCCACAGAAATGTCTATAAAAAAAAAAATGTTAATACCTTCAGAGGCTGGGGAAATAGCTCAGAAGTTAAGTTAGTACAGTTTTTGCAGAGGACATGAGTTTAGTTCAGTTTTAATCACTAATCTCAAGTGTCTCATAATTACCTGCAATTCCAGCAGTTCGGGGGCCATGGTAGTGTGAATAGACTCGGCTCCCATAGATTTCTATGTTTAAATGCTTGGCCATAGGGAGTGGCACTATGAGGAGGTGTGTTCTTGTTGTAGGAAATGTGGCATCATTGGAGAAAGTGCTTCATTGTGTAGATGGGCTTTGAGATCTCCTAGTGCTTAATCTCTCCATGGAATCAGATCATTCTCCTGGCTGCTTGCAGAAACCTGGCTGCCTTCCAATCAAGATGTAGAACCCTCAGCTCCTCCCAGTCCTTCTAATTTATGACAACAGTGAGATTCTGCATTTCTCTGTTGGATTTGGATAACCAGTCTATTGGCATGGTTAAGATACTGAAAAATCTCCGTCAGTGTGTGAGGGTTGATATGTAATTTTAGCTGTAGTAGTGTTTCTTTTGTGAACATGAGTGTCCCTTGTTTTTAGTGTGTAAATGTTTAGAACTGTAATGTCTTCTTGATGGACTTTTTTGATGGGTGTGTATGTCTTTCCCTACCTCTTATTAGTTTAGGTTTGTGTCTGTTTTATCAGATACCAAAAGACAGCTACACTGGCTTGCTTCTTGTGTCTATTTGCTTAGACTAGCTCTCTCTTTTTCTTTGTGGTTTATAGAGCAGGGTTTCTCTGTGTAGCCCTTGCTGTCCTGAAACAATTTTTCTAGATCAAGCTTGGCCCCAACTTAGAAGTTCTCCTGACTCTTCCTCCCAGTGTTGGGATTAAAGGCATATATCACCACGTCCAATTTAGAGTATCTTTTTAAATCATTTTAACCTGAGGTGATCTACATCCTTCATAGTGAGCCAGGGTTTTTGAATGCAGCTGAAAAGAGGATTCTGTTTTCTAATCCAATCTGTTAGTATATTTTGAGGGAACTGAGATATTTAATATTGAGAATTATTGACGGGTAGTGCTGACTGTTAAGTGTTATTTTTGTTGTGGTGGTATGGAACTATGCCCTTCTTTGGATTTACTGTTTTTGGGTTGTTTCTTGTGTCCTCTGGGATGTACTTAACCTCTTCAAACTAAAAGTTTCTTTTAGTGTCTGTTGTAGAACAGAATTGGTAGATAGAAAAAATTTTTTCTTACTTTTATATTTTTACAGTCAAGTTGTTATCCCCCTCCTGGTCTGCCTTCCAACAGTTTGTCAACCCATTCCTCCTCCCCACCTATGTCTCCAAGAGACACCGACCACCCACAAGTCCTCACCACTCCCTGGGGTCTCAAGTCTCTCAAGGGCTAGGCACATCTTCTCTCACTGAGGCCAGACCATGCAGTCATCTTTTATACATGTGTCAGGGGCCTTAGATCAGCTACTGTATGCTGCCTAGGTGGTGGCTCAGCGTCTGAAAGATTTCAGGGGTTCCGGTTAGTTGAGACTGTTGGTTTTCCTATGGGAACACCATCCTCCTCAGCTTCTTCCAGCATTTTTCCTAATTCAACCACAAGGGTCCCTGACTTCAGTCCACTGGTTAGGTGTAAGTATATCCATCTGTCTCACTCTGCTGCTTGTTGAGCCTCTCGGAGGACAGCCATATTAGGCTCCTCTCTGTAAGCACACTGTATTATCAGTAATAGTGTGAGGCTTTGGAGCCACCCCTTGAAATGGATCCCAAGTTGAGCTAATTACTGGACCTCCTTTTCCTCAGTCTCTTATCCATTTTTGTCCCTGCAGTTCTTTTAGACAGAAACAATTCTAGTCAGAGTTTTTGACTGTTTGATGGCAACTCCATCCCTCTACTTGATGCCCTGTCTTTCTATTGGAGGTGGACATTACAAGCTACCACCATGTCTGACCAAATGTAGTCAGTACATTTAATACTTTCTTTTCTCTGTCAATTGTAACCGATAGGTTTGCTAGGTACAGTATTTAGTGTTGGCATCTGTCATTTTTTAGAGTTTGTAGAACATCTACCCATATCCTTCTGACTTTCAGAATAGGCATTGATTTTGGTGTTATTTTACTATATGTCTTTATATTTGACTTAGTCTTTTTTCTCTCAGAGACTTTGATATCCCTTCCTTGTTATAAATGTACAATGTTTTGATTATTATGCTTCATAGGGAATTTCTTTTCTCACCCTGTCTATTGGTGTTCTGTATGCTTCTTGTACCTTGCTGGGAAACCATTTCTTTAGATTGGGAAATTTTACTAAAAAGATTTCTTATGTCTTTGGCCTTCTCCTATACCTATCATTCTTTGGTTGACATCATGAGTTTTTCATATCCAGTTTTATTTCAGTTTATACTTTCCTACTGGTTCAATTTCTTCATTATATTTTTTGTCATATCTTGAATAATTTCATTACTTTATTCAATTATTTGTGTTTTCATGATTTTTATTAAGACATTGATTCATATCATCTTTGAGTTTCTTGAATATATTTATAACTTCTATTTGGAGGTCTTTACCTTGTGGTTAAGTTTAATTTGCCTTTCTCAGGACTTCTTATAACAGGATTGCTGGCTTCTGAGAAGTATCTTATCTTCACTACTCATGCTTGTGTTTCTCCACTGGCATCTAGACATCTATAGTTAAGGTATCTGAGAAGATTTTGGATTAGGTATATGGTCTTGTCTTCTTGGATATTCTTTCTTTTAGTTTATGTTACCCACTTTAGGTCTTAGGTTACTGTGGTGGCTCCAAAATCCTTGTTAGATAGGACTTCTGTTTGTCTATAGATCATACCTGGAACTGAGAGGGTCTAAAAATGGCAGCATGAAAGATCTAAGGAGACTTTGAGTCCACACCAATAATAGGAGACCTTAAGGCATGGAGGTGGAATGAAAGGAGTGGTTCCCATAATCTGGCTTCTTCTCTCCCTACCACAAAAATGATTCTGAAAAAAGAAGTGAAGGAGGCTTCTTTTTCTTTAATATATTTATTGATTTGAAATATGCCAGGATACTTCATGTTCACTTTATCCATGCTCTGCCCCAGATTCTGAGTCAGTCAATTCTGAAAGAGTCATAGGACATTTTATAATAAAGCTGAATATAGAGATGCCATTCTAAGCTTTAGGGATACTCCTTGCTTCTAGAACATTTCAGGATTTAAAGCTAAAAATAAGCATGCATCTTATAAATACAATAAGTCATGAATTCATACTGACATTTACACTTGACATTAACAAGTTTTATTTAATGTGTAAAACTTAACTTGATTTTTAAAAGTAGATATCTCTTTTTCTTTCTAAAAATTTCAGATTGTGAATGAAATTAGCATAATTTTATCTCCTTATAATTATGTATAAATAGTTCATATATATCATAGAGTTGAGAATTAAAATTATTCACCATTTCATGCTCCTATGAATAGTTCTTAATGACTAGAATGTGTTCTTATTCCCCTTTGGGTCAAAGTATTACGTTTCTTAAAGTCATTTGTAATAATTCAAATTACACATATGTTTATGTATTGATAAAATATAGATACAGTGTATATACATGCATGTATACGCTAGACTCTTTGGAATTCTATAACTTACATATTAAGTTGTAATGCCTATTTTTATTAGCATGTGATGGAAAAGTGGAACTAAGAAGAAAAGATGACTTACTTGACTCAAAAATGAAGAAGACTTACCCATGACTTAAATGTGTGCAGTTATGTTTCTGAAGTGATATTATGTCAGTAATCTATTACCTGACCTAGTCTTAAAGTATTGTGAATTTTAAAAGGAAAAGATGGTGTACATGGCACATATTGAATATTGGTGTTATATTGTTCTGGGAAAATATCTGTTACTCTTCAGTATCTTACTTTTTTTATACAGCAATGCATAATGAAGTTCATTAGTGTGAGCTTCTTCCTGGGGGCATGCTAATAAGCATTTATATACTCTAGACAGACCACAAATGATTCTACCTTCACCTAACTCCATGAATTTATTAGGAACACTTACAGGGAGTTGTCATTTTTAGGAGCAGGTATCCCTAAAAGAAAGCTGTATCACCAAAATATTCACTCCAGGCTGTGTGGAGGCATAAAGCCGATGAGAGCACCTTTCAAAACCTGTAGTTGGGTTTGTCTGCTAGTCAAAGAAATCTCCCTAGGATAATTTCTGCCAAATAACCTTGCAATGGTCTTGAGAACCTTGTTTGGGGTATATTTTGTTTTGCTTTGCTTTGTTTTTTCTATTTAGTCTTAGGAGCCTCTTCCTTTTTCAAGGAGAAAATGCTTCATCTTAGAGGAAGTTTCTGCAGAACCTCACTACAGTCAGAGACATTGTTTTCAGTGTTATAGCTATATCATTTTTATGTGGCATTGGGTCATTGAGGCCCTGTGTTTCTCACCCTGCTTCCTCATGATGCATACTTTAATTATGTTGTTACACATAAAGTTTTGACTTACAAAATTATTTAGACTACAAATGATGCCGCAATGAATAACTTTATTTATGACTGACTCCTTCATATTTTAATCTTTGAGCACCTTTATGGTAAAATTTGCATTTTAAAATTGCCTGCTTTCATTTTCATATGTTTGAAATGATAATATTTATTACACAGGAAAGAAGCAATCACTGAATAGAAAAACTATTTGAAATTTTATTCTGTGGTATGTATCCTGAGGAGAGAGCATGAGAGTCTTAATTACATTCAAAACAATTACAAAGGAAGCATGAGTTGTAAAATACAGTTGGTTTGTTAAGAGGCACTATCAAGCTGGGCGGTGGTGGCGCAAGCCTTTAATCCCAGCATTTGGGAGGCAGAGGCAGGAAGGTTTCTGAGTTCGAGGCCAGCCTTGTCTACAGAGTGAGTTCCAGGACAGCCAGGGCTACACAGAGAAACCCTGTCAAAAAAAAAAAAAAAAAAAAAAAAAAAAAAAAAAAAAAAAAAAAAAAAAAAAAAAAAAAAAAACCAAAAACAAATAAAAAGGCACTATCAAACTTGTGAGGCTCCATCAAATCCTATGGAACACTTGGAACACTTGTCTATACTTTTCACATCTATTTAAAGGTAGAATATAGTTTTGATTTAGCAGAATCTCTGGAGATCTCTTATAACTCATACTGTAACTACCTCTGTGACAAAGAGACTTTAATTCAAGTGAAAAATTGATTCACCTTGATGTGGAGGCCCTCCCTGAACCAATTCCACTGAAATTTTCAATTAAGGAAACGTTGAATGTAACAGCCATCACTATATGCTTGCATTAGGAATTGATTGTAGTTTCTACTGAAGTTCTTATTGCTAATACATTTTGCATGAGTAACATGAACCACATTCCAGAAGACTGGCATTTTCTAGAAGATCTGAGGATTTGCAAAGAATAAGGAATTACGAAATGGTACCACTTAAGTAGTAGTGATGCCATTCCACATGAAATGCGTAATCCATTTTTCTCACCTGCCAGATGTGCTTCATTAATTACTTCCCTCACACTTCAGTAACTGAAAAGTTCAGGAAATACCTTGGTATTATAAAATTTCCTCTTTATATTAAAATATGTTTATTATCTCAGCTCTGGGTATCTTGTACATCATCCCTATCACCTGTTATGTCCTACAGTTTCATCTCTGACATAATGCAAATCAGTTCTAAAGGATTATCTCTAGATTTGTGTTTCTGCCTTTTTGGCAGAAACTATGGTAAAACTGGCAATCCTACAGTTCTATCTTTCCATCTTGTTTTAAAGAATCACTTCCAAAATTTAAGTCTGACTATATCACCAATGACTACAAAACCAGCCTGGTTTTGATCCTGACCCTTCAGTGGCTCTTCTTGGTGTGTGTGTGTATGTGTGTGTGTACACATACACAATATACACAATATATATCTATATATAATATAGATACATAAAATATATACAATATATAAAATATATATATATAAATGCTCTCTCTATATATAATATATAATATATAATTATATATATAATATATATTATATACATAATATATATTATATGTTATATATAATATATATTATATATAACTTATATAAATATTATAATATATAATTATATATAAGTATATATTATATTACATATATTATATTATGTATTATATATATGTATATATATATATATATAGAGAGAGAGAGAGAGAGAGAGAGCACATTTTTTTTTACTGAATTCTTATTGAATGGATTCCAGGATGGCTAATATTTAACTTATTTTTTATTCTTGTTTACCCCCACATGAGCTTACATTTCTGTCCTAACAAATCTCATATAACTGTCTAACTGTACCTTCATGATTCATAGCTATACATTGCACATCTTTCTTCCTCTGCTCAGAAAGTTCTGCCCTTTCATTTACCAATACCTTTCCATTGAAAAACCAGAGTTCACCATGGTGTGACTTGTCCCTTTTTTATACTGTGATAATATGTTGGGCCTTGGACGAGGTAACTCCATTTAACCTGCAACCTTCAATCATGTAGCACCGGTAGAGGTCTCCACCTCCAGAGATTTAAATATTAATGAGTTATCTAAAGGCCAGGGACGTAGCTAATTAAGTTATTCCCTCCCCCTTTTTACCCTCCCTATAAAATTAGGCTCCCCTGGCCTTTGGTGGGGGAAGTGCATACCACCTACATCCATTTACCATGCCATGAACAATAAAAGCTTTGGAAAACCGGACTCCACGTGTCTCCTGATCTGCCACCGCCAGGTTCCCAGCCTTTGGAAACTTGAGCTGCACACTGCCAGCCCGTGGTGGCTGTACCAATGTGGGACCCTCTGCCTGCGGTGTGGGAAGCCCGCCCGGGACCCTGATGCCAGACCGCCCTGGGACCTGGCCACCGGACTCCCTCTTCCCCGCCCGCGAGATTTCTTCCCCACAATAATAGATCTAACTTTGATTATAGGTGTACTTTAGGTAATCTCTGTGCACTGTGTTTTATAAGTATAGAGCTAACGCTTTATGTCACACATTTATTACACGGGAAACAAGACTACCGTGTCACAAGTCAAGCTGGTGAAAAAGAGATGCTACAGTTATTAGCAGAGAATGTCCTCTCTCATTAAAGACTGAAGAATGTCATGACATAGCATAAACTTAACCAAAGAATGGACTATGAAGTAGAAGATTGAGAGCACAGAGGGAGAAGGCAAATTTGGAATTTGACCTCCAGAGTCAAGTCATGACAGAATCTATTTCTGTTGCTAGTTTTGTGGTTTTTTTCCTTTTGCTTGTCTTTGTTGTTTATACAAAAGTCATAGATTAATAATACATGAAGGGCATCAATAAAGACAGTTGGGAAAGCAGCAGACTTAAATCAAGTTCAACAGAAAATATTCATGACAAGAATTACCTCACTTCTCAACGCCCGTGCTCAACCCGTAGCAAATGACAGGTCTGCCAATTCTTGCCTGATGAAATTAGAGGCTTAACTGAAAGAGTTCAGATCCCCTCACTCTGAGTTCAATTCCTACCCCATGACATCACACAAATTTACAAGATATTCCAAAGAATATAAAAAACCAATTTATAGTACTTCATGTAGGAGCTCTCTGTCCTTATTGTCTTCCCCAAACACATTATGCTCATCATATCAAATGTATGTATTTTATATGCACAATGAATGAATAATTTTGAAATACTTTTTGTTTGTCAAGGAAATCTGAGAATATTGTCACTTTGAAAGTTAATGTTGGTCCAACTATTGTATCTGCTAAGTCTCTAGTTTAAATATTGACCAGAGATACCAGCCATGGAAACAGTTACCTATCACTTTTCACATGTATGGAAATAACTTAGAGATATTCTTTTCTTGCTAAGACACCACTTCTTTAGTTTATTCACTTAGATATAAGTGAGTATCATGCATTTTGAAAGTTATTGTCAAAATAATTAGATGGGACTACAATATTACATAATATACCATTACCCTAAGTAAAATATCAATATAGTGTATTTTTAGAAGTCATCTTTAGATATGAATTAGTGGTAAAAATTTTAATGTTTTCATAATATCAGTATTGAAACATAATAATTCATGAACTCCTAAAATACTTTGCAAAATGTTTATATTCAATCTATTGACTATTTTTGCTTAAGGGAAATTTTAGTATGGTAAAACATTCAGTTTTAATTTAAAGCATAGACATTATTTTTTAATGAACTATGAAAGTAAATGGCATTATTTTCCATCACTTTCATATTATAAACTTATAGAAAAGAAACCTAATTGGCCTGATATCTTTTATTTCTCCAGGGCAATCAATATAATTGATTCAAAGGTTTTAATGATTGGCTTATTTGGTTGGTTAGGGTTTCACTTACACTTATATCAGAAGAGAGGAAAAGTGAAGATGGGTGTTTGAGAGTTGGGCATTAAAAAATATCTGTGTAGTGCTTCTGTGGTACTGTGTACTTGTCATATGATTCCTATTATGGTCACTTTGAGGCTGTTCTTTGACTTATACAATGGTATTTTAACAGATTTTCTATACATATTAAGGTTTGTGATTAAAACTTGAACCAAGCAAAATTTCAAAGTTCATCACCATGTATTCTTTTACTGTCAAGCTTCATTTTAGAGATCTCTTACTTCAGAGTAACTAATACTAGATACAACCAGTAGAAAGTCATGAAATATATTAAAGTTATATTTTTGAGGTACTTTTTTGCATCCACCCATCTTTGCACCATCAAACAGTCAAGTAATCTGGTTTCAGAATAATAATCAGGGACAAGATTTCTTTTACTGCATGTTTGTAAAGGATTTTTAATTGCAAAATACCTTTGTTAAATTATACTTTTTAACTGTAATACAGCATAAAGAATTATGCCAATGAATTGTGCTTCATTTCAGTGCATCCTATTAGCAAAATGGCAATCTTTGGTAGGCTATTCATATGGCTTCGATCTTTGAATTTGGTTTTTATTAAGACCTTGGTTGTGACTCACAACATTGGGGAACCTGAAGAGGCTACCTACTGTAGGCAGGAATCTCAGTGGCTCGACTACCAACATCCCCACAAAACATTTGAACCAAAATATATCCTATGTAAAAGAAATACAGGGGTGGAGCAGAGACGGGGAATGGCCAAGCAATAATCAGCCCAACTTTAGACCCATCCCATGAACAGGCACCAGTCCCTGACACTATTAATGATACTATGTTATGCTTGCAGACAGGAGCATTCTGTCCTCTGAGAGGCTCCACGCAGCAGCTGATTCATATATGCAGATACCCACAGACAAATTGTGGACACAGCTGGAAGAGTTGGGGCAAGGACTGAGGGCCCCATAAGAGACAGGAACTCTGTAGGAAGACTAATAGAGTCAACTAACCTGAACCTTTGGGGCTCTCAGAGATGGAATGACCAACTAAAGAACATACATGGGCTGAACCCAGTGCTCCCAACCCCCATATGTAGCAGATATGCAGCTGGGTCTTTATGTTGCTCCCAAACAACTGGACTGAGGGCTATCCCAAAAGCTGTTTCCTGTCTGTGGGTTATGTTTTTTTCTAGCTGGCTGCCTTCTCTGGCTTCAGTGGGAAAGAATGTGTCCAGCCTCACAGAGATTTGATGTACTAGGGATGGAGGATATCCAGGCTGACCTACACATTCTCAGAGGAAAAGGAGAGGGGTGATGGGGGAAAGATCATGGGAGGGGGTGAGCAGGAATGGAGGCAGCAATCAGAATGCAAAGTGAATTAATTTTTAAAAATTAAAAAGTTAAAACTAAGATTTATTAGGTAAGTTAGCTTTTGCTACATAACATAGAACAAAAAAAAAAAGTTTAAACATTTTGAGAAGAAGCACCTAGCCTTTCAGAGACTTGAAGTCCCAGATTTGGGAGCTACCCAGGGTGCCCCACCTCCCCAGAGGAGGAAGAGAGGGGGGAATGGGGGAAGGATTGTGAAGGGGGGTGACCTGAGGGGGGCAGTGAGAAGGATGTAAAGTGAATAAGTAAAAAAGTAAATTAAGTTAAGAAAATATTTTATGTACAATAAAAATAAATGATGCAAATGGAAAACGAAAGAAATAAAAGAGTTTTAAAATGTTATTAACATTTCTTTTCTTGCAAAATTCTCTCATTTTTCCAAGTTATTTTCACTTAAACCGATTTTTCATTGCTTCAGCTCTTACCCACAAGGGGCAGAAAGCTATTGCCTTTGCAATTGTGAATTTCAAGTCTTTCTATACATAGAGAGAACAGGTTAGGATTAAAGAGGTAAAATGAGATTGAAATATTAGGGCAGAGTAAATATCCAATACAGATATTTTATTCTTCTCTGTCATTGGGTCTCCTTTGCTCTTTAAAAAATATGGCTCATTAATCTGCACTGAATTAGTAAAAATGAAGACAGATGGCTGTCTTCATTTTTCTCTAATTTCTAAGGTGTTGACAGTAGATATTGTATCACATAATAATTGATTCTTGCTGCTTAAAATATAACTCACATCACAACAACATCCATTAACTTGAATAGAAAGCATATTTATACTAAGCTTCTGGCAACAATTCAGGGAGCTACAGTTCAAGATTTTACCATTATAAGGGAATGCAGCATTTGTTTACAACCCAATAGGAATTTCACACGTAAAGCTGTACCTAAGATGTACTACTCACATATTAGCAAATGTTGTTAATTTGGTGATTTGCTATATAGAAAGCCTGAAATTTTATATATGAAGATATGCTAATCAATCTCAAATAGAAAAAGTAAATGGTTCATGTTTTAAATATTGCTAATACATAGCAGTATTTTGAAATGTGATTCCTGATACTAAAATGATCTAAATGAAAGTGAGATCAATACACCAATACCTCTAATGTGCTGCTTTTGATAAAAGCACCATTGCCTTAAAATTTTTTTTTTCCTTAGGAGTACTCTAGTACTCTAGTTTAAACTTTACACATATGGGAACAAAATATAGGAGCTTTAGTTTGACTGTGATAGTACAAAACAGAAGGCAGTGATAGATAAAGTGTCTCTTACATGAATCATGGGTAGTTCTCATGGGAGCCTTCCAAGAACTGCTGGAAGAGGCCACTGTTTATTAATGGGGTTAGGAGATTTTAGCTCATTTTGGTTCAGCTGGTAAATGGTTCATAGAAATGAAAAGCAAACTCAAGTGGCTTCATAGACATTATTCCTCTCAATACTTTCTAATCGTCAGACATTACTATAAATCAGAATCTATTTAAAAATAAGTAAATCTAATCTGAATGTATGCCTAAGTGCAAACGGCTTTCCGTAGATTGGTTGTTAATATAAGTGATTTCTGTCAGATGCAAATATCAGTCCTTAGATTTCAGAATCTGTCCCAATAGTTCAACCAGCAGGAACCTGCACTCTTATGTCCTGTCTAAAAAATACAGTGGATAGCTCCTCCAGGACCTGCCTATATTAGATGCAATATCAACGAATGTTATAATATGCAGAGGGTACGCATCACTTATCAGAGTAACTTAGAAGAGATAAGCTCCTCTTTCTGTCCTTCTCCTGAGAGTGATACATAAAATGCTGGACCTTAGGGTGTAGCAGGAAAATATTCAGATTCAATGTTTTACACTTAAATTATATATATTTATACTAGATATTCTTAAATGTCTCATAGTCATTATATGCAGTATATATGTTGTTTTTAGAAATAAGCTTTAAGAAGCAACTATAGTTGATCTCCACAAATTAGGTTCATCTTTGATTGCAAATATTATTTTATTATTCTGAGGCTGATCACATCTCCAGCTGTGTTGTCATGCTAACATTTCATTATCCTATCTCAAAAGACCAGGCTTCTATTAGAGGAAAATGCCCATCTGGGTCATATCAAATTTAATTACTCTAATACTCATGTAATTATGGAGTTCTCTCAAGTTCTAAGTACACACACTCTCTTAAAAATTAATAGTTTTGTCACGAGGAAAGAGTAAAATGCTTTTAATAGGAGCACATTTTAAAAAACAAAGAGGATGTTTAAATGGATCAACACAGAAAGCAAAACCTAAGATTCTTTTCTTTCTGCCTCCACCTCCTTGTCAACCTCTAACATACAAGACAGTGTACGAGCAACATAAGGAGAAAACAAATTCATTTTAACCCAACTGGGATGTACCTCTTTATTTTTCATGTTTGTAATATACCACAATAAAATGCTTGTTCATTTTCTGGTTATCTCATAGTCAAGTGACTGTTTCTCAGTAGGAACAGGCATTGACAAAGAATTGCAATAAACAACTAAACCATGAAAGTCATAAATTATTAAATTATGTAATATGTGAGCCATAGAAAAGCAATATGAAATATGACTTGCAGTTGCAAGACTATGGTCACATATCTAGAGGAGGGTTGGGAGAAAGGTTACAGAATTAGAAAGGGTATTTTGGGGATCTTACTGTGATTTAAATTGTGTTCTACATTAAAGCACTAGTATGAGCATATGAAGGAACTAGCATTCTAAGTTGAGGACCTAATGCAAAAGCATGACCACTTTGTTCACAGAAATATCGAGGAGAGTGTCACTAAGATGAGGTAAATTGGAAACATCCTAAGAAATTGGAGTTAGCAGGGCCGAGTTTGTCAAGGCCTTCTGAGCATTATTATGAGAATGATCTTTGCTTCATGCAAAACAAGAATTCAATAATATGTACAAATCCTCACATCAGGGATGGGCAAGGCTACTCAGTAAGAAGCAGAGTCCCAAGATCAGGCAAAAGAGTCTGAGATAACCCCAATCCCACACTTAGAAGTCCCACAAAACACCATGTTAACAGTCAAAACATATATGTGGAGGACTTAGTGTAGATGGATACTGGCTTCATGAGTGCAGCTTTATCCTCTGTGAGTTCATATGAGCCTTTCTTAGTAGATTCTTACTATCATTAACTTCCATGTTTCTCTTAAAGTTCATAGCCTGGAAATATCCCCATTCCAAAAATGACAGGAACTGCTTTCTAACAAAAATGTAACATAGGTCACAAGGGTTCTCTTAATTCCAAGATTAGGCTCGATATTTTTCAAGTAGATTTGTTCTTAAATAAAAGTAGGGTTATGTTGATCCTGCTTGCTTGATCTCAATTTCTATTATCTTTCTGCATTCCATCGAGGGATGTTAAATTAAATGGGAGGCTCTAGTAAGATGCTACAAAGGCAAATAGATTCCTATTCATCAAATATTGTCAAACCTTGGGTGTTGGCTGCTTCAAAAGGACTAAGTTGTGTTGAAATTATGTGGTGGTAACGTGATCAGTTTTGTTTAAATCTTACAAAACTGTCTACTAGTTATTGAACACCAAAAAGTTCTAAATTAGGAAATGACATCTGTTAGCTACAAGAATGCCAGAAGTGTTGGAATCTATAGTATTAGATGAGGTTACACTAAAAATAGAGAAGAATGCAAAGTTCTACATCCCAAAGCTATTCAAAATTAAAAGATGGAGTGGTCAGGGGGTAATCACACTGTAAAAACCCTAATGTAGGTGGAAACATAGGGCATATCCAAGGGATATAGTTGTTCATTGGATACTGGAAACTGGAGTTATGAAGAGGTAAGTGAGTGACAAAACCAGATCTACTACTCAGTTTAGTCTGCATGAATAGATACTGTAAAAATATTTCTACAAACATCCATTTGATACTATATCAAATACAAGTATTCAATTGTACTTAGTGTGTAGTTTGAAGGCAAAATTTACATATGCACCTAAAGAAATCCAGCTTCAGTCTCAGTATTCAAAAGCATAGGTCCCATTAATCTCAATGAAGGCTATTAAAATTCTTGCCTCTATATATTGCACAAGTTGTTCTGAAAGCCTCCACCTTACCTAAGTTACTATGAGGAATATGAAAGATGATTGCTGTAACAAGGTAATATATTATCTCACAAAAACATTTAAAGCCTATTTCAGATCCTTGTTTGCCTAGGATTTTACTCATGGAGAAATTTCTGCATAAATCAATCCAGTCTTCTCATGACTAGCCACTCTTGTGATGACCATAGAAGGAAAGTGGTGCAAAATATCCTAGGCAAGGTAGAAAAAAGAATAATTATTTCAGAAAGTAAACATGTAAGCAGAGAGGCCTCCATTATTTTCTTTGAGCAGGAAAAGCCACACTGTTTCCTCCATCAGGCACAGAAAGGTATGAGGTAAGATACTCATCTGTCAAATGCTTGACCAGCTAGTGCAGTTTCCCTGACTTAAATAAAGCACTCAGTTATATGTAGAAATGCAATGCCATGCTCTTGCACAAATTAACAACAACAGCAAAATCTGCAGACTTAATACACGAGTGCCCTGTCCTCCACTGCCACTTATATAAGTCCAAAATTTGACATTTTATGAAAGACCAAAGTGTGGGTGCTTCGGTTCTTCTTAGAAGGAGTAACAAATTACTCATTGGAGCAAATATGGAGACAAGGTGTGGGATAGAAACTGAAGGAGGGGCATCCACAGACAGCTTCACCTGGGTACCCATCCCATCCATGTGCAGTCACCAAAGGCAGATGTTGATATGGTCGCCAGGAAGTACATGCTGACAGGAGCCTGATATAGCTGTCTCCTTAGAGGTCTGCCTGAGCCTGACATATACAGAGGCAGATGCTCACAGCTAACTATTGAACTGATCAAGGAATTCTCAATGGAGAAGGTAGAGAGAAGATTGAAGGAGCTGAAGGGGTGTTCGGCCCCATGGGGAGAGCAACAATACCAACCAACTAGAGCTCCCAGGGTCTAAATCACCAGCCTTGGAGCACATAGGGAGGGCCCCATGGCTCCAGCTGTATATGTAAAGGAGGATGGCCTTGTTGGGCATAAGTGGGAGAGGAGGTCCTTGGTCCTGTGAAGACTGGATGCCCCAGTGTGGGGGAATTCGAAGGCAGGTAGGTGAGAGTGGGTGGGTGGGTGGGGGCACACCCTCATAGAAGCAGGAGGAGGGGATGAGAAAGGGGGTTTCTAGGGGTGGAGATGAGGAAAGGGGATGACATCTGAAATGTAAATAAAATATCTAATAAAAAATTAATTTCAAAGAAAAGAAAATACATACCCTTTATATTTGCTGACAACTAATGAAGCATTCGTGATGACTGTCAATCAATGAGCTTCTGAACACGTTAATGTATTGGATCATTTAAAATGGCACTATTAAAGTAGTTAAGACTGGAGCTTTTTGCCCTTCCCTCCATCTGTCTACCTCTCCCCATTTCCTTCTTTTGTTTATTTTTTTTCCCCTTTCTTCTCTATTTTTGTCTGGATTCTGGCTCTGGATCTTGCTGTGATGTACTTCACAAAGTCCTGCACAACCAACACACAGGGAGCTTTTCACTATTCCTCCATCACAATTTGGAATCTAGGCATGACCTGAAAATCAGTATTCTCATGTACTTGAAAACATACTAACTTCTTTTTTTTTATTGGATATTTTATTTACATTTCAGATGCCATCCCCTTTCCCCCTTTCCCCTTTTCCCTCTCTAGAAAACCCCTATTCCATGCCCCCTTTTCCTTTTTGCTTTTATACACTTTTTTTTTAAAATGTTAATCGAAGGCTTTATAAGTTTCGTAATGCTCAATCAGAAGTGTAACCCAATACCCAACCTAGGTATATATACTATCTTTGACTGGTGGAGACACGTGAACGTCTGCCTTCATTCCCCCCTCTTTTTCTCTCTCTTTTTCTCCCTCATCACCTAGCTTCTCCTCTCCATCATCTTCTCCTCTCCTTACTCCATCTCTTCCTCTCGGTAACTTCTTTTAATAATTTTTTCAGAGCAGAAACAGTCAATCTCCAATCATCTCATGAGATAGTTAAGATTTTATATCTGTATATATCGCATTTTAATGCTTCTGTTTTACATATTTGGGCTATAAGCTTACATTGGGTTAACAAGACTGTCTTGCTTCTGAGAAATAGCTATAAATAGTCACTCCTTTTATAAAATAGAGCATAATCATGGAATACTAAAATTATCTGTTTGAAATACTAGCAAAATTTATTTTGAAAAAAGACAACATATACCAAAAGAAAACTAAATTGGCATACTTTAATTCTACAAAAATGTATAAATATTTAAATTTACAGAAAAAGAACAATTATACCATTTAGTAAAGCTTACAACGTTTAAAATGTTTAAATCTTTATGCACAATCTACTGTTATAAATGTTAAAGACTGCACTGAGCATGTCTAAACATTTTTGAAATTATGTTCTCTATCTGTGACTACACTGATTTTAAAAAGAGAAGGTCCCTACCTCACTCAAAGAAAGTCTTAATGACTATGGATTCTTGTTTCTCTCTTGAGCTATTTTTATTTGCAGGTACACTAGGAAACAAAGACAGTGTCTTTAAATTCTTAAGCTCACCAGTTGAACACAAATGAAAAATTCAGTTTTGAAACAGTTGCATTTGAGATGGAGCAGTCTCTATATTTTTTATTCTATGTCACCCAACATGGGAGGGTGATTCATTGTACCCCATTAGCAAGGGAAGTAAAGCGTTACTGTACTTAATGAGCCAATTATCACAGAAGTGGTCCTCATCTTAAATACATTTATTGACAAAAGACTGTACTGCATCCCTACTTTCTCAGAGGGATTTTTGAATGCAGATTCAATGAAAATTTTCTTCAGAATGGATTAAACAGCTTAAAGCAAAATTGGGGAAATAAATCTATACAAACTTCTTTTAAAGAAATGCTACAGCTTATCTAACACTTTAGATTTGTACAGTATTTCATACTTGATAACACTCTGAACATGGTGCAGTCAAACCAGATGCTCCTAACCTATAGAGAAGAATAGTTGAGTGTTTCTACTCCATATCTGACACAATGGTGGGTAGTAACTAAATCCTGAAACACAAGCTGCCTTGATACAGTTCCATTCCTGCTGCCCAGCTAAACTTGGCTTTTAGTCAAGACTGGGAGTTCTCAGTTGTACAAAATAATACCTCACAGACAATGATTAACGTTTGGTGAAATCTTTAATTTTTTTTCATATTTCTTCAAATCATTATTCCTGTAATTTATGACTGTATTGTATTTGGCCCCCTTGAAACTACAGCTTGAATCTATAGATAAGATGCAAATGCACTGGCAATAATTATGCTTGATCACTTCTGAAATAGAGTGACGATCTATGTTGGAGCAAGCCAATAGTCTGAGTTTGCTGAAGCAATTGTACTGTATTTACAACCTCCCACTAAATTAAAAAAAAATTATAAACCAGTTATGTTATTTTGTTGTACCAGTTTACATTCCACCATTTTACCTTTTTAAATTTATTATGCCATTTCTACGCGCTAAAGAAAAAAATAAAATGTGTAACTTACATTTATAATAAAGTGACACTGGGAAGCCTAGAGATATTTGCTGGTTTCTCTGTAGTCAACAAAGCTTCAAAGAACTCACCCAGTGTTCATAGGGATAGATGGTCTAATACTCTGTGCAAGCTGTAGGTCAGCTTTACTTGAAGCTTAAAGGGAATTGCAAGAAAACATAAAAACAAACCAACCAAACAAACAAGCAAAAACAGAGTTCAATAAATTACTGCTAAAGAGGCTTGATGATACTTTCCTCAGACTACTTGCCCACTGATGTAGGGTATTCTGTGATTCTTCTGCACGTCTTCTCCTATTGCCTGTGGTCTTATTTTATTGAACAAATTTTATTAAAGTATGAAAAAACAAATAATTTAAACATTTTTAAGAATCAAATTAATAATCAGAGAGTTTTTAATAAAGGCATTTTTTTTCATTATCTTGATCTTATAAGTTTTTTTGGCAGTAGTATTAGGAGACTTGGGCACATAGTTTTATAACTCTACGATCTATGAGAAAAAGATAGTATTTGTCCATGGCTCAGTTTTATTATCTATAAACATAGAAATTAATATTATAACATCTTTAATGTTTTAAGATTTCTATATTATCTATATTTCTACATTATCTTTTGTTAATTTCTATATTATCTTTTGTTTGTTAGATTTTTACATTGAAAATAAACTTTGTATAGTCATTATCAAACCATGAAAATAAATATGATTTTAAAAGAATGTACTTATCCTCTTTTTAAAACTCATAATCTTAGCCCTTCTGTAGTCAATCTAATACAACCAAAACACCGAAACTATAATTATTTTTAGTTAAGCAAAGTGACTTATATATTATAACATTATTTTAATAAAATGCTGTATTTCATTTCCACAAAGCTGTTGATTTTTAACACAAAGGACAACATAAAGCCCATACATTAATATCAAGAATAGTAGAAGGAAAATTAACATTTGTAAACAAAGCTTCAGAAAGTCTCTATAAAGACACTACTGGACACTTTAAGTTTTTAAACATGGAAACATATGCTACTATGCTGCTTAACAACTTTAACAAACGCTTAAGTTTATTAGTTCAAAAGGCGTAGTTAGCATAAGCCAAGAGATAACATAAAAAGCTGAACATAGCCAGTGGACAAAAGTAAAATAGACCCTGTCTTTAAAAGAATTTAGGTGAATGTGTATGTAGATCAGTGGTAGTGTGCTTACTTAACAAAGATGTGGCCCTGACACTGAAAAAAAAAAACATAAATAAATGTTATTGTATGCCCAAGTGTGTTGGTGTATGAGACTGGAAGAAATGGAAATAATCAAAAGAGTAAACTTAGATTTGCTAAGAAAGACGGGAATGAGTGAGTACAGGCAGGACAAGAGTTTGTTGTATTGAAGAGGTAATGTTTGAATAGAGACCTAAAGTAATTAAGTGAATGATGTCTATGGGACTTATAGAACCAACACTAAAGCAGAAACTTGTTTGGCAGCCAAAACAATGTAATGAAATGCAAGACAGTAAGAGATAAGAAACACAGAGGTGTCTGTACAAGGTATTTGTGTATATATTTGTGGAGTATATTGGTCTGTGTATAGAGACATGATGGGTATGAAATGATTTGAGGATTAGTGGAAAGATTAGGTTCAGGAAAATACACACGTTCATACATGATAGTATCTGTATTACTCATATTAAGAAACCAAGTAGAGGACTGGGTAAGACTTGGCATAAACAGAGAATTATGTCTATATGCATATTTCCTGTGATTTGAAAGGTCAGAAGTTGCAACACACTGTGGTCGTAGTAGCAAGTTATTGGTTTACTGTTATATGTCTAAGATAGCATCAAGTTACTTTTAAGATGGTTAGACTCAATTTGGCCAAAGTTTTACATTTCAACAATATTGTCATCTACAAAAATCAACACTTGGTATCAAAATAGTGTGACTATCTAAAATGAAAATTTAAAACAAGTTAAAATTTTGTGTTGGGCCAACACAAAATTAACTTTGACAGCAGGCAGTTTCATGAAGCCTGTGAGCTACAGTTAAGACAGGCTTGAAAAGTTTGAAAGATATTATCACTTGATTTTAGGGAACAAGTCTCTAATTTGGGTGAGAGCTTATCCATTAAGACAATCTGTCTGGTGAGGAAACTCAAGAAATTCGCTCTCTCTCTCTTTCTCTCTCTCTCTCTCTCTCTCTCTCTCTCTCTCTCTCTCTCTCTCTCACCTCCCCAGTATTAGAGTTAAAAGCATGTCCTCCCACATCTAGTGGTTATTTTACTTGGAATCAGGATCAAGTCCTCTTGGTTGAGGGGCAAGCACCAACTGAGTGAGCAACCCCACAGTTCCCAGTTTCATAGTTTTGACTTGAGCATCCAGAACTTGAAAAATGCATTAAAAAAAAGAAGAAGAAGAAAAAGAAAGAAAAATGCATTTGTTCTGATGAGAACAAACACTGACTGGAATGGGTAGACTGAAGCAGTATAAAAAATACACTAGCCCAGCTCAGGTTTGTGTGTGTGTGTGTGTGTGTGTGTGTGTGTGTGTGTGTGTGTGTATGTGTGTGTGTGTAAAAGAGAGATAGCAACAAAAACAGAAAGACAGTGACAACAATAGAGGAGAGAATCAATGAAAGACAGAGATAGAGGGAGTAGACATAGAAAACAAGTGTAACAAGCCAATTAACACTTTAATAGAAGAACCTTTAAAATGAAAGGTCAAAAGAATGGACCTTCTGTTCCTGAAGAATCTTTTATCTTCACCCCCATAGAGATCTTCTGGCTGCTAGATCTATTACCAAAACATACATGCACAGCAACTATATGGCCACCTAAAATGGTAGCAAATATAAAACAGTTATTACTATCCCATCAGTTGGTAGTTTTCTTTTTCATATATTTAGTCCATGCACTGTGAACAAAGAGGTTTTAAGTGGAAATGACACATGAAATTGTCCTAATTATGACTGATCTGTAGTTTATGCAAAATCATGTCTAGTAGTTTAATTAATAGCACTTTAATAACTTGAATTTTCCAGTGACCAATGTTGGATTTTATAGCATAGCAATAAATTTTGAGAGTGTCATACTTTTTATAAAATACAAATTACCAATGGCAATACTAACTGAACTAAAAGAGATAGTAGTTTAATAATTAAATTTAAAAGGTCACCCTTCAACTACAGTTCTGTAGGCTGTGACAAATCTCACCCTCTAGAGTGAAGGGCAAAGACACACCTGATGGACGCTTACTCTCTGTATGAAGACAGAGAGAAACTGGAACTTCATGTCCTGACATCCCATCTCAGGGCAAGACAGTCTTCAGCTTGTGTTTGTACTGAAGATTCTTTCACAGCAACTCATGTAGTTTATATAGAACTCATCATCCTCAATACCTGATGTACTCCTTACATCATTTGATTTAAATTTACTATTTAAAGTATTTTTTTAAAATTCTTTTCTTTATTTTCTGTGATGATTTTATATTTTACAAATTCAAAACTAGCTTCATTTCTTTCCTAGTACCTTATATTTTGTTTGATGAATTCAATGCTCTCAGAAATGATTTCATATGGATTCTAATTGTTGGCATAGTAATTCAACCAGGGTCCCATGATGCTTTTGTAAAAAGAATGTTTTATAAAGCTATGGTAATATTTTATAATTATGATATTGTATAAGGCATTACATAATCTCTCTTTTAATTGTTATTACAACACAAAATAAACCAATCCCAAGTAACCCTGTGACAAGAGGCTAACAAAGACATTTTAAAAGTAAATACAAGGTGTGTTTTTTCCCAAACAGTTCAAATGTTTAATAATAGTTTCTTATTATATATATTTTATGTGCTTTTTTAATCAGATACAAATTTTTTTTAGTAGGGAAATAAACATTCCTAAAAATGAATTATAAACAATTGTGTTTTATATTACTAAAATTATTTTTAAAACTTTTATTTCAGCAAAGTTAATATTTTCACCAAACTGAAATAATGAACAAACAAATATGTAGAGACTTTCATGTCTTGGGATAAAAGTTCTTCATGTCCCCAAGGTCATGTTCCTCAACAGCCATTGTTGGGATCTGCTGCCACTGCAGTCCTGCATGGTAGGCACCATTTTGTCTTCCTCAGAAGGTTCATCAAGACATTGGTTACTGTTAGCATGTCTCAAAGTGAGTCTCTGTAAAAGATAACCACATTCAGTAACTTACTGGTTCATTAGATGAAGGCTGCTCTTTAAAAATAGTCTATATATTTTTAATGTATAGAAATATGACATGTCTTTAAACAGAACTGTGTATAACTTTCTCTAAATTACATGTACAATTTTGCCATAAAAGATCATCATTGTCTAATATACCTCTATTTAAAGGTGATTAAAAAAATTGACTGATATTTATTACAGGTTGCTGAAAATTCAGACATCTTTTTCAAAAGCATATTCTTAACCGTGGAATCCAGTTAAATTTGTCAATAGTAACAAACTTAAAAAGAAACTCAACTTTATACCCATATGTTAGTTCAGTAACATTTTGATAAACATAGAAGTCTAACACACAAACTGTTACATAAAAAAAACAAAATGACTAAATATGCTTCCATTAAAATTATTAAACTACAGTATCTGAGACATTAACTGTAGACTAGTGATTTCTCAAGCAAGATCTATCTTCCTTCATAGGATGTTTATCATAGTTAAGGATCTATAAATTCATCAATATTAAATTAAAAAAGGAAATGATGTAGTATTTTTTTCTACACAATTCTAATGATTGCATTGTGCTTAATCATCACACACTCTTGTTTCCATTTGTAATCGAAGTCACTTTCTGGGATGTCACATTCCAGCATGTTTAAAGGCAATATGCTTTCAACCGGTTAATTATATATTTTTCTAATTTCATGACCCATGCTTAAAATCACAGGAAATATGCTCTAACTTTAAGTGTTCATACGTGTTTGAGGCTATTTGCAAGTAGGTCTTTGAAATTACATCTGAAACACATAGTTCTTGCAAATTAACAGAATTAAGTGTGGGGAAAGTCCTCTTTTTATAGTATTTTCTCACTCTTTATAATATGTTCAGTTGTGTGCATGGTAAAAATATAAACAAACACCTGTAACATCACTATTTTAGGAGAAGATATAATAGCAGACAGGCTGCTGTGAAGGAGGCTCTCTGACCTCAAGCAGGAAATTAAAAGGCAAGGCGATTTAAAAAGAAGGTGATGTCAAGACTGGGGCCTCTGTTATCATTTTTTAATACAGCGCTCCAAGCCATTTTTGGTAGAAAAAATGTGAAGTAAAAAAGAAATTGCCTAAGATAGCAAGAAAACAAGAAGATGGTTGGTATATTCTTAGTATGACAGGAAATCCAACTATTAGCCAGTGTGAAAATCATATATGAACCTAAATAAAACTACTATTTTACTTTTTAAGAAAGGTGTAGGTAAGAGCAACATCAACAAAGAAAATCATGTCTTTGTCTCAAGTCTGAGTTAGCTTATGCATACCTACTTCTGCATAGAAGCACTTACCATTTCATGCTTCTAATAAATCCTTCTCTAAACAACAAACTTTGTATTTATTGAGTAGCTTACCACACATTGACTTATACCACAATGTACTGATATTAATTTATTATAGTCTGAGCACCTATTCTAGTAGTTTAAAAATATGATCAATTACCTTATGTCATATTGGAATAAAAAGATTTTCTTAAAAATACATTGAATAATTTTTAATGACACAGGTAATGTCAATTGAGACTTTTGTATTTAGTATTGTTCTATCAAATCAGTATGCAAATATGCCCCTTGAAAAATGTATTAGCAGCATTCAAAAGCTACTACTTCAAAGGTAACAAACCAAAACCTAACCAATGAAGCACATTACAAAGCCAGACATTTCAGCTTTAAGTAGACCTCAATGTAAATTTATTTTCCCACTTTTACTTGCTATGGGAACAGGGGAAAGCAACTAAAATCATTGTGAAGACTGATTCTTCATTAGAAAAATCTGAGTTACATTTAACAAATGCTTACAAACCTCCTTCCCCTTCTAATCATACCTTTGAACTTCAGTCAATGAACTCAACACCCTTAGAAACCAAGTAACAATAAAACTGTTAACCCTGTGTTTGGCTAACATGCCTATTCAGCACAGGTAGATTCCTCATCAGTTGGAGATATCAAAACTTTGGGCCAGAAATTGACCTGTAGAAAAGCTAGCTTCAAGAAGATGCAACAAGTGCTGAGGTTGTACAACCGCTGCACATGTGCAGGGGGCCTAGGTTCAGCCCATGTATGTTCTTTGGTTTGTGATTCAATGTCTGGAAACCCTCAAGGTTTCAGATTAGCTGACTCTGTTGATTTTTTAATAGAGTTCCTATCCCCTCTGGGTTTCTCAATCCTTCCTCTAACTCATCCACGAGACTTCCAGAGATCCATCTAATGTTTGGTTGTAGGTCTCTTCATTTGTTTCAGTCAGCTGCTTGGTGGAACTTCTCAAGGACAGGTATACTAGGCTCCTATCTGCAAGCATAATAGAGAACATATGTAACAGATACACAGCTTGGTCTTCATAATGGGGGCTGTCCCTGACTCTGTTACCTGCATATGGATTTCGTTCCTCTTACTGCTTTGTATGGCATCTGTGGAATAGGCTGTTCCTAGTCCTGCAGTGATATGAGGTGTCAGGGCAGGGAGATGTAGGGAAGTGCTCCCCCTTGTTGGAGGAGAAGGGACAGGGGTTGAGGAAGGGTTATGTGAAGTAGCAGTTTCTGGTTTCTTTGGAAACTCAGTTATGTCATATGATGTTTTGCTGGGGCAGACAGGTAAAAAGATATTTTGTTGAAGCTGCCATGTGAGATAACAATTGATGTTTAAAGAGAATATTAATCTGACAGCACAGACAAAGGCAAGAGGCTCTGGCATTGGTTCGCCTTGCTCCATCTCACTAATTTTTGCTGATGATGCTCTTGTATTGGTTCAACTTACATCACATTGCTGATCTTCCTTGTCATGACTATGTAGAGAGTAACTTGCCAAGAACTGGTGATATATTCTGGTCGCTTCTTGCTGATACCATGGCTCAGGCAGATTGGTGGAGCCTAGAAGTTTCTTAAGGATTGAATTGCTTTTACTGACTCATGTTAGTGGTTTACTAGAGGACTGGATTGATGACAATGAAGATTGAAATAGCCCCAAAGAACTATTTCTTAACAGGTCCAAAATCCTTGTTTCCTATTACTTTTTTTGTACCCTTTTTTGTAGGTTGTAGGTTGGAGGAAGGTTGCACCATTTAAAATCCCTTATTAAAGTAGGTTTTGAAAAATCAAAGCCTTGTTTGATGGGGTACTTGAAGGAGAGTGTGAGAATGATATTTGGATATAAAGTGAAAAGATAAATGGAAATAAATGATGCTGAGGCAACTGCCACATGCTTTTCTGCTGAGAGAACCCTCTTGCCAGAGCACTCAATGATACATTAAATGTTTAAACCCCAAGCATCTTGTTGTACATTAGTACAAAGAAATAAAAAGGCATAGAAAATAAATTCAAATGTTGCATGTAAATTGCTTCTGGATAAATCCTCTTTATGCAAACTGACTTGGCAGCTGCAACTTTTCTCTCTTAGGTGGACTGTTCCTCACTTAAATGTACTCTAGTCCAAACAATGGCTGTTCTGCCTTTTGGTCCCCTGCTTCTGTTCTTCAGTGTGCCACAGGTGGTTAAGTGAAAAGCTAGGAACTTCCTATGTGTTCTCACAACCAGTGGCTGAACCATACAAAATCATTTATTTTTTGGATTTGTAAAAAATATTCCCTTAAGTCCAATAACTCAAAAATGATCTTATTTTTAGTGTTTACAAAACATTCCATGAGTATTTGTTGATATTAACTGAATAACAATTCATTTAATTATTTAGAGAAAAGTAGTCACAATTTATATACATAATAAATAAAATGTATCCTTTTGAAAAGTTTTGATTCTTATCATTATATAACCTGAGCAACCACCAAAGAAATGTGAAGATGCAGGTGCTTTTTCCATGAAATTGTTGAAAGTAACCTAGTCTTTAGAAATGGATTTACTTAGGATCTCAGAATAAAACAATGGTAATTTTGAAAGGTGAGAAATGTGGTACACACACACACACACACACACACACACACACACACACACATGGAGTTGAGCCATCTGAATAAAATTTAACAAAATTAAATAATTTCAAAATTTCCAAATTATCCATTTTAACCTATATTTGGTTATGTTTCCACCTTTGATACAAAATTTGTTCTCATATAGATATGGGTATTGTTAAGATAAAACAAAATAATACTTCATAATTTATTTAACCTATTATACTCACAGACAAGTATATGTATATATACACATTTTAAATAGAAACTCAAAATACATTTTTGTTAATGATAGACTAGTTACTATTTAAAATATCCAATCTTTAAATTAATGAGCAGCAAAGGAGTAAAAGACAGAAAAAATAACTTCATAAATGTTCTATCAAAATGTCACATTTTAGTAACAATAAAATTACTAAATGAATTGAATAAGTCCAAAACACAAACCTCTACAAGTCATTAAGGAAAATAATCAGTAAGATTTCCAAAAACATTTCTAAAAACTTCTGCTCTTGAATAGTTTCTTAGTAGCCATTTTTGCAATGTGCTATCATTACAAGTCTCCATGGTAAGTTGTTGAGAGCCATCCTCTACTTTGCCCAGTGAGAGGCAGGACTGCGTGATTATGTGAACAAGAGTGTGGGTCTGTTTGACAAAGAAAATAATGAATAATGACAAATCAAGTACCAAGGCAGTAATAAATCAATCATCCTAGACAACATACAATTTCTCCTAAAAAAGATGGGAGACACACATCACAATAATTGCATCCATGAAGCTGTGAGTGTCAGTCTTTCAGATGGATTCAATATCAGCTTTACTCAGTATGAAAATGGAGTTAAGACAGAGACTATTAAGGAGGAATTTGACATCAGACGGTGGAACATTTCTGGCAAAATGCTGTTTTTGATAGAGTTTGTTCTTATCTTATAATGAAAGACATTTTAGTGCTTAGTGGGTTATTTTGTGAGAAGTTATTTTAAGTAGTTGATTAATGCACAGTTCATATTAGTGTTCTCATGTTTGCCTCAAACTTGAGAAGACACCAAGAAAGACTCTTTGAGATTACTTTGATTTATATTTTCAAAGGGTGAGGCTGCACTTTTCCATCCACACATGTTATGGCATGCTTAGTTAGTGTGACTGAGTACATGAAGAGAAAGAACATGGAAGGGAAAGATCAAATGTCTTTTGTATATAATTACATATCTGACTGTATCTTTTTTCCCAGAACAAGCTCAAAATTATATATATATATATATATATATATATATATATATATATATATATGTGTGTGTGTGTGTGTGTGTGTGTGTGTGTGTGTTTGTGTATGTATCTATATCTATATCCCTATATATCTATATTAATATACATATATATATATACACACATACATATACACACATATGTGTGTGTGTGTGTATAATCAACTCCAGTACCAGCTCAGAGAAATACTAAATAATTTTGTTGATATAAATATTTAGTAAGGCCAATGAAGAAAATACATTTTATTGAAGTAAACTCCAATTTGTGGGCAGCATAATGGATGCAATCC
Organism: Arvicanthis niloticus; assembly: GCF_011762505.2. Lineage (NCBI taxonomy): Eukaryota > Metazoa > Chordata > Mammalia > Rodentia > Muridae > Arvicanthis > Arvicanthis niloticus. The sequence goes on along the minus strand of NC_047659.1, from coordinate 31,912,262 downwards.
CTAGATTTACCTTCCTAAGCGTTACCCTCTATAGATAAATGATACATAGTGATTTGTAATGCTAGCAAAGGTAGCATCATAAAGCCTCATGTATTACTATGAAATGATGCTGGTGGTAACAGTTTGACTAGTTGTTTTAACTAATAGTATTTATCTATATTGTCAAACTACATATAATCTACTGCTCAATTGAATATTTTATTGTTCCAAACTTTTTTAGAAAAAAAAAAATTCTTAATACACAAGGCTTTCTTGCTAGGAATTGAAAATCTCATACATCATTAAAGAGGATTATAAAATTATCCCCAGCCAAAAAATAATGAACTGATTTAGCTTAAGAGATTGGATCCAAGAAAAAAAAAAGACAATGCCACAGATACAATATACATATTTCATTTTCTCCCAAAAGATTATAATGACCACAAAAATGCTCTAGGTAATACTTTTTCAAAGCTATAAACCAAGAGAAAAATTAAAAATCCTAAGCACACCTAAATATTTTTTTATTTTCCAATGTATGTGTTCAGTTTTATTTACTTGAAAGCATAAAAAGATGTATTCATTTTTCCAAATCTTTCTGCTCCAAGAGAGGACGATTGACTTATGTAGTTTATGCTTTATTAATTATTCACATATCTACCAATAAGATTGAAGTCATTGAATTAAATCTCTCCCTTTCATTTATAGTATGGGAATACCTTCTATCATTAATCTTAATACAATAGAGGTTTTATGTGAAATAGATTTTCAAAATTAACTTAAATCTTTCATTTGATATTAATGTCACTGTGATTTAGAGCCACTGCAGATAATGCTTCATGACTATAATTTCTTTTAAATGAATCTCACATGAGTTATTAAGTGAAAGATATAAACAACTTAATACAATTAGTAATAATAGCAGCTGTTGTATAGTAAATATGAGGAGAGGTACAGGTTCAATTTCATTGAATCTTCAGCATATTATCTATTGGTTTTTAACATTTTTTGCCTTACTGAAATAATGTAAGGGGCAAAAATAAAAGAAATGCATACAATATTTTTATGTTTCTATTTCTCATAGTTACTTCAATAAATAATTTTCATGAGCTATCTGTATTTTACTTTGTTTATGTATATATCTTATATGTTTTTATAAGATACACATTTTTTACTAAATATTTTTATTAACTCTTTGATCATTTCATGTCAGTTCTGTGTGAAATTTTCAATGAATGCTTTTTTATGAAGCTGTCACTTCAAATAAAGTTTTGGAAAAATTTGACATGCACCCATGCACCTTGAAGTCTTTTATATGGAATTTCTTAATTTTTAGGTTTTTTTAAACTTTCTCTACATTGGTGTTCTACCCTCATGTATGTCTCTGTCAGATCTCTGTGAAGGTGTCAAATCTCCTGGAACTGGGGTTACAGACATTTGTGGACTGCCATGTGTATGCTGGTATTTGAACCTGGATACTTTGGAAAAAAAATAGTGGCTCTCAGCCATGTATGGCTTTTTTTAAAAATGCTTATTACTAAACAGAGTTATATGAGTCAGAAACTAGTATTATCTTTTGTATACAGTACAGCATCACCTAACCATGCTGTTCTAAAATGTTGGGCATTTTGAGTCATTGTTATTTGCAGAATACTAATCATAATATCTAACATATAAGACAAATTTGTTCCTTTTTAAATTACACATTTGTATCTGATAGGTCATGAACTACTTAAAAATCTACTCTCCAAATGTGAACTACAGTCAATTGGAATCAGACAAAGAAAACAATTTTGGCGATAAAACAAAACAACACTTGTATCAAAAATACGATTTAAAAACCAACTCGACATTTTGATACACATACAGCTTATTGCATAGCTGATGGTAGAAATGACTACAGAAATCTCAGTTTACTGGGTTTAAAATAAGTTTAAAATAAATAACAATAAATTCAATTCTGGTGTGGTGGCACACAACTTTAATCCCAGCACTCGGGAGGCTGAGGCATTATCATCTCTTTGAGGCTAGCATGGTCTACAAAGAAAGTTCTAGGACAGCCAAGGCTGTTAGACAAAAAGAAACACTGTCTATAAAACCAAAACAAAACAAAGAAACAAAAATAACACTAAATTCACCTTCTTAGACAGAAAAATAAGTATGACAGACCTTAGATTATTTTATTACTTACTTAATAAGAAGTCATAGGTTTCAAAATCTCTAGACCAAATACTATATAGCACGTGGCTAAGGCGTCATCTCAAAATGTTTGTATTGAAGCAATTAGTGTGGCGCCTTACGAGTACACACTGCACAATCAGAACACTTCAGGATAAAAATCAAATGAAATTGTTCAAGAAGGGTATGTAAATGCAACATAATTCATTGAAATTCCGTGAACTGATTCTAATAAGAAATCAAAGCTATGGGTCACTGGGGCCATGGAAGGGTAATACTAATCTAATGGATACCACTTCCAAAAGGTAAACTGAGCTACTGTTTATTAGAAATTCTACACAGAAGTGTGGGAGGGTTGTAATCATAAACCACTTACCTTAAAATTATATTCCCATTTACCTGCTTTCTAATAAGGGCAAATAAAAGAGTTTGGTTAGTGTCAGAACCTGACCAATACAGATGTGAATGTACACAGCCAAACATTGGACTGAACGTGGGGACCCCACTGGAGAAGTTAAGGCAGGGAGTGTAGGAGCCAAAGGGATTTCCAACCACATAGGAAGAACAACAATATCAACCAACAAGAACACCAAAAGCTCCCAGGGACTAAACCAGCACCCAAAAAGTACACAGTGGGTACAAATGGCTCTAGCAGCATAAGAAGAATAGGATTGCCTTATCTGGCATCCCTGGGAGTGGAGCCCCTTGGTTCTGTGGAGGCTTGGTGACACAAGACATTAGGGCACTGAGGCAGGAAGTGGGTGGTCGGGTGAGGGGATAGGGGAGCACCCTCATAGAGACAGGGGGAGTGAGGCAGGGGATAAGGTGCTTGTGGAGGGAGAACCTGGAAGGGGATAACATTTAAAATATAAATAAATAAATAAATTAACGAATAGAAAAGAAGAATGATATAATACAAGCCTGTGTGGTTTTGGTAATTTCAAGCAATGTCAACCTATGGATATATTTCATAAGGACAGAATATATAACAAGTGGTTTCTCAGCTGATTTGCTCAGTCATGTGAAAAGAAGCATTTATTCTTAGCATCCTATTTGGCTCCCTCTTTCTCTTTGTGGAATATTGTTTGTTAAGCAGACGTGCTCTGATCTAAAATTAGACTGCTTCCCTGTACATAGCTGCCTGGATGTTCACAAAGAAATGTGATTAAGCACATATGTTGCAGGAAAGTGTAAATTTGGAATACATTTGAGCATATTTGTGATGCTGAAACCATATACAAACAAATCCAGAAAATAAATAAAATGGATGGACAAGGCACTTTAATAAAAAAAAATACTTAATTACCTCATGATGTAAAATTTAGTGTTTTCTTCCTTTGTTTGAATTTGCTGCAAACAGGTAGTTTGTGGCACTGAAATATCTAGATATTTTCATTGATATATACCAAGTGTATCCTGTGATGCTGGTGTAAACGCTCACATTCTGACTAAATCAAGCGGAGAAGCCAACCATAGAAGAAGAGCAAATAATATCCAGGCTGTGTTGTTTAAGAAACATTGACATATATGTGCCCAGCAGGGTGTGTGTGTGTGTGTGTGTGTGTGTGTGTGTGTGTGTGTGTGTATGTTGAGAGAGATATATACATACATACATATATATGGAAAAGTAATGATCAATAATCAATTTGAAAGAGAGTGAGAAGTTTGAAATTTGTAGGGAGGAGACATGGAAGTGGATGGAGGAAGAACAGGGAAGGGGAAAGGGCTGTAATTACATTTTAACCAAAATATATTTTATAGCTGTGCAGTGGTGGCAAATGACTTTAATTCCAGCACTTGGGAGACAGAGGCAAGTGGATTTCTGAGTTCAAGACCAGCCTAGTCTACATTCCAGAACAGCCAGAGATGCACAGAGAAACCCTGTCTTGAAAAAACAAATTACATATATATATATATATATATATTACATATATATATACATGTATATATAAATATATATATACATGTATATATAAATATATATATACATGTATATGTGTGTGTGTGTGTGTATTCTACATATGTACTTAGGCATGTCAAAATACTGTATTAGAAATCTTTTAGGCAGAGATAGACATTTTTGATCAATGCATAGTCATCTTTTAATCAATACATACTCAGTTTTATTCAATTAAAAATTATATATTGATTACATTATGAAGGCATTTAACTAAAGTTTCCTAGGCAGTATTAAGACATTGTAAGTGTATGGCTGTGTGCCTCTTTAAACAGATTGTATTTCTCGCAGATGGAATTTCTTATTGTTAAGACAAAGAGACATTTGTATATGAATGCAATCTGATACTGCAAATGGTTGTTATCATTTGACTGTAATGTGGTCCCACTGTCTATCCAGCCTATAGGATCCTCATCACTGGAAGCACCTAATTATTTATAATATTTCCATTACCTCAGGAGGCAAATTACTGGGGAAAACTGCTGAATTTAGTGCCAGACACATTGATGCTCCCACTGACAATACTTAATTAAAGATACAGATACTAATAATAGCTGTATAAGGTTGTGGCAAGAATGGCCTAATCAAACGGGAAAATCAAAGCATTCTGTTATCTTTGTTTCCTTCTTTCTCCTTGTTCTTCTAACCAGATAACAAACCCAACCAGCCAGAGAATCTCCATGCTTAGAGGCACCTGCTGCTCTCTGTGTTCTAATAGTTCTGTCCTATTTATGACTCTTCCTCTTCTAATACTGCAAGAAAGTGTCACAGAAGGTGGTGGAATATTTCAACAGTTCACACTGTGAGACTCACAATTGGACTAGTAACTAGCTTTCTTTGAAAACTTTATTAGGACCTAAATCCTAGCTCTGCTCCTCACGGGGCAATCTTTGTGCTTTTAGCTTTGTCCTGACAAAGCTCAAAGGAGTGGAGTTTAAGGTTCATTTCAGCTCTGTAATTTTGTGGACTCCACCAGTTTTTATTCTTCCTGGAAACTGTGCCACCTCAGAGGTTTCTCTAAGAAGAGGAATTTTACCCTTGGTAGCAGATGACAAAGAACTAAATTAAAGAGGAAGCAAGCAGGTCTTTCGACCTTCCACTATTAGAAAGAGAGAACAGAGTCTCTGAGCAAGGACTTCTCCTTCACACTCAGCTTCTCTCATCTGTTTGTTTCTTTTTCTTCCCTTGGGTCCTTGAGGGGCCTTATTTGAATTTTCAAAAGTAGTTTTTGTCCTTTCCTAAGTTCACATTGGTTTCCAATAGTCTATTAAAAAAGTGGTCTGGAGAGAAGTCTCAGCAGTTAAGAATACTGAGAACAGCTCACAATTGCCTGTAACTACGGTCCCAGGAGATCTGCCACCTGCTTCTGCCCTTAATGTGCTCTACATGCACAGACTGCCATCAGACAAAGACACATACACATAAAATTAAAGTAAGTAATCTGCCCTCAACCCCCCATTTTTTTTTAAAATTTATTCATTCATCGCTGTTGAGAGAATAGAACAAACATTAATGTGTATATGAATAACCTGGATATTAAAAATACCCAGAAACTTGGATTTAATATGTTAAAATATCATGTGATACATTCTAAATTTCTAACAAGTCCCAAAAGATTTAGCTAGCTCTAGAATCAATGCTTACAGTAGTTATTAGAGTATGCTGTGCAAAGAAAGGTCCTTAAATGTAAGACTTAGAAGTACAGGCAGTCATGAAAGCACTTAACTTCATAATCACATTATACCTTTTTAAGTTACCACAAAACAAAATCAAAATTTGAAATTAACATTTTAAAGGCAGAGCATGACAATCTATTATTCTACCATTCTCACATGGTTTCTCTGCATTAGCATACATATTTTTATTACTTTTATTCACTATTATGTAAAAAGAAGAAGGGAGAGAGAGAGACAGAGGGAGGGGAAGGAGAAGGAGAAGGGGGAGAGGGAGAGGGAGAGAAAGGGAAAGGGAGATGGTAGAGAGAGTAGTGAGCTCTCACACACACATGTATGTATACATGAAAACTATGTTGGGTCCATAATACATGTGTAGAAGTATGAAGACAGTTTTATGGAGTTTGTTGCCTCCTTACAGTTTTCCATGGGTTCTAGCATTTGAGATCCAGATGCCAGACTTGTACGTTAAGCATTTTTACCTGCTGAACCATCTCTGTAGACTGACATACTTTGTTTTTAGAAAAAAATGGCCAGTGGTGTCATTTTGTAAGTGGAGTTTCTAATGGATAAGAGTAAATGAAATGATGACACATGCTTTTGATATGAGATTACATGTTTTTAATAAAAATTCTTAAACAGAATGACATGTTGTCAGCATTTTAGGATGAGCTCAAAAGCCTAACAAGTCTCAAAGTTTACAGTTCTACGAAATATTGCAGAAAAAATATAATACAAGATATGAAGTATGCAAACATATGCTTAGTTGTAAAATTATGCATTTTCATTTTTCTTTAACAATTACTTACTATTCAATGTAAATGTAACTGATAGAAAAATACGATGTAAATAGTATCAACAATGTTATCAGAACAAATAAATTTCAATTTTGAATATAGAAGCTACTGTTTACCTTCAGAAAACTTTAAAGATTGAAGTGTTATACTGAAACCAACCTTATAAAATACATAATCCTTCTTCTTTCTTAATATGCACGTATCTCTTGCTTTTAGGAAAAACCTAATAAATTTGTATGGACTGGAAACAAATTAAGTAACAACAACACAATGTTTGATTTAAAAAAGATATTCACTGGACTCATGTTTTTCTGTTCTTTTCCTCATAGAAGAAGGAAAAATTGATTTGATGTCCAGATTTCATGCTTGTATTTAGTAGGGAGATTGTCTTCAGGAGACTTAACACAAAAGGTGATAATAAGAGACCATAGTTCAGAAAAACAAAATGGAGTCCAAATAAGGAACAGTGTCAGCAGAGAGATCATTAATGAAAAATTGAAGGATTCAAAATGCTTGTCTTTATGTCACAGAAAAATATCTGGTGTCCTCAGAGCCTGGCAGAGTGCAAAATTTAGTCTCCAAATTAGCCCTGCACTCACATTTAATTCTGTAAGAATTGATGTTTTTTTTCTAGTCAGTATATGAGTCCACAAAATGTGTTAGACAGGATCTTGTTACAGCAACAGTATCAGAGACACAGAGACCTAATATTTCTTTAACCAAGTGTTGCGCTTTTGTAGATAGCTGCATCGTAGAGTGCCTTTACCTCTATTATGTTTCTATTTCATAAGAATAAAGTCTAGCTTTTGTTGAGATTGTGTCAGTTGCCATTTAATGATGTCTAAGATGTGACATGATGACCAATTCATCTTGCTTAAGCAAGTGAATGGAAAAAAATTAAGCCATTTTTGAGGCTTGTCCTTCAGAAGAGAATGTATTTCTTTTTTATTAGCTCCATCTGATGGCTGAATTAATATTTGCACATGGTCTAACTAAATTCTCACTGTAATTTTGTTGTTTTGCTACTTTGCTCTTCATCATAAGGGTATTATATGCTAAGAAAAAATTGCTTGGATATATATATATATATATATATATATATATATATATATATATATTTAGTGGATTCAACTCTACGAATCAACCACTATGTTAAATAGAAATAGATTCCTTTTACTTTTCTTTCTAAAAAACACAACGTGTTAATATTATCAGATCTTTTAAATGTTAGATTGAGAATCATAAACACCAGATATTATAATTGCAAGATTTAAAAATATAAACATGTTTCAATATTTTCCTCTATGTATTTACACATACATATTATGGAAGCATAATTTGCTGAATTTACATTGGAAATATACATGAAAATAAAAAAATTTAACTATATAAAGTTATTTTCATAACAATAGAATAGTTTGACAAAATCTAACTTTTTATATGATATACCACCCTATTGTTATCTACATATAGTTATGCAAAAATGCATTTATGCTTTGGCTTTGCTTTTTGGAGGAAATAACTGAGCTTAAGTATTCAGTGACAAGTAAGCCATAGAAAATTTCATACCTCAGCATCATATTCCCATAGCTGATTTCCTCTCATGTGGTGACATTTTAACATGATTACAGGTCCACTGAGTCTGGATACATCCAGACACAAGTCATCAGTTCGTATTTCTTTGTCAGCAGTATAAGAAAATACCTGAAAATAGAGAATTGAGCTAATAAAATAATATCTGGTTTACAAAACACACTGGTGCCTCTGGACAGTTCCATATCTATCCACATGGTTCCAATCCTCTCTGTTGAGCTTACAAATGCTGTATCACTTTGCTTTCATTTTGTTTAACAAACAAACACTAAAACATCATCTTCTGTAGAATACTGTAGTGAAGCTTTGCTTTAACAATATCAGTAAGTGCTTATATGCTGGCCTTGCTTTCCTATATGACACAAGCTTTATGAAGTACCCGTGTTAATATTTAAATCTATAGACAGAAGAGCTCTTCTGAGAACTGTCCTTCTCCACACTTATCACAAATCCTTTACATCTAAGCAATCATTTATTTAGAAGTTTAATGACATTTTGTGAATTTTACCAATGCTTGCAGCAGATTTATAACTGTAGGATAATTGTCTTTTCAAGGTCTCCATAACTGTACCCTTACATTTACTATAATTCTCCTTTGTCTATGATTCTGGCTAATCTTGACAAAACAATGCTTTTCAAAATACAAAAGAAATGCCAAAGCAGATTATTGATTCACTGAAAATTCAAACTGAAATTACAAATTTTATAGTTTTGTGTTAGTGGCAATAAACATTATTTAAAATATTAACTATGTTTCATGAGGGTTATTATGGGAATAATTGTAAAATAAGTTTACTTCTTTTATCTATGATCAGCACACTCCACTATTCTGTGTGTTCTTCTTTTTAAAATTTAGATGTCAGTTTTAGTATAATTAGAAAGGTCAACTCAAAGGTTTTTGTTTTTCAAAGAATTCTGAGGCAATGAATTCTGTAAGAACTGAAACAATTTGGAGTCCTAAACTAAAGGCTGACCAGTTAGTTTTAAAAATACTGTAGAGCTGGAGGATGTAACTCGTGTTGGAACATTTAAATAACATGTGTAGGGCCTAAACTTAACCTATAGTATCCACAAAAAATCAAACAATAATTAAATTTACAATAAATTGGCATTATTTTAAATTTGGGAGGTGAGAGGGTAGGGAGGGCTTTAACAATACTAAAAATAAATGGAAATCTCTTACAGAAACCCATTAGGTTGTAGGCTAATTTTAAAAATTAGAATAAAATAAATTGAATTGCATTGGTGGATAATGCTTCTTCCTGAAACCATGTGATATTTTAAAAGGCCAGTGTGAGGCACAGGCTGCCTCCCTATGAGTTGCCCATCAAAAAAGCCCCAGAGGCCTCCACAACAATTCAGGGTATTGTTGCTCTTTGTTGCTCACCAGAAATTTTTTTTTTTTAATTTTATTTACATTATATTCACATTTCAGATTTTATCCCCTTACCCCATTTTCCCCTCCACCCAGGAACCCCTTATCCTATCCCCCCTCTTCCTGCTTCTATGATGGTGTGACCCCACCTGTCCCCCCACTCCCACCTCCCCACTCTTGAATTCCTCCCCGATTGGTGTTCAGCCTTCATGGGACCAAGGATCTCCTCTCTTACCTATGCCCAACAAGGCCATCCTCCCCTACATATATGACTGGAGTCATGGGTCCCTCCCTATGTGTTCCCATGCTGGTAGTTTAGATCTTGGGGAGCTCTGGTTGTTTGGTACTGTTGCTCTCCTCTTGGTGCCACCAACTCTTTCAGCTCCTTCAGTCTTTTAATTCTCCTTTGGGAACCATTGATCAGATCAATGGTTAGCTGTGAGCATCTGCCTCTGGATATGTTAGACTCTGGAAGGCCTCTGAGGAGAGAGCTATATCAGGCTCCTGTCAGCATGCAATTCTTGCCATCTATATCAGCGTCTATCTTTGGGGACTGCACCTGGGATGGATACCAAGGTAGAATGGTCTCCAGACAGCCACTCCTTGAGTTTCTGTCCGACACTTTGTCTCCATATTTGCTCCCTTGAGTATTTTGTTACTCCTTCTAAGTAGGACCAATGCATCTACACTTGGCCTTCCAGAATTTGATGGTAAGATTCTACTGGTGAAGGTGCTCCATAGTTTGACTGCAAAACACAGAGAAATGGAGCTAGCACACAGCTAAAAATTTCCTTCTTGTTGGTTAGCTTTCATAGCTCTGGTGCGTACCATGCAGGATGCTGATAGAAATGTCAGTCAGTAAACTTACTCCACAATGGACCCTGAAGTCTACAATTTTGACCTAGCACATGGAATATGCACATTTGTATGATAGTCTCATTATTGTTACAGAATAATCAATAACTTCTTTGTGGACCTGAGATACATTGTATAGATGAAGTCAAATCTGGTCCATAACTCTCAGAAAGTCACTGACCATATGGAGGGAACCATTAATGTTATACATATTTATGTTTATACCTACAGATTGTGTTTGTGTCCTTGGCCAAAGAAGGTTTTTGCTCAGCAAGCATTGGTAAATAAAGAAGCTCATGATTAGTAAATGATCAGAGAATAAGTAACTATTATAGTCTGTTCCCTTCCCCAAAAGACTCAGGTATCATCATGGAAGAGGAGACAGAAAGAATGAATGTAAGACCCAGGATATGAGTAAATGATGTAAGCACTGTATTATTAATGTGAAATGGTTATTGCATTCATAAATTCAAGGTGGATATGGTTACCTACATAAATCATGCATAAAATAAAGTCCATCAATTTTCCAGCATGATTGTTGTGAGGACAAATTAGACCCCATAGTTCATTGTAGTTAATGTCCACCAGAGGAGGGTTATCGTTCTTTAGTATTATAGTCACTGGCAAATTGGCCTTGATGTAGTAATAACCTCACAATCATGCATATGCATTAAATTCTTATTTAATCCCAGTGAATTTTATAATTAAAAAAGTAACTGAAAGATGAGGGATGTGTTGCTTTAAACAATGGCTCTAGAAAAATATGAAGTAGATAACATAGAAGAGGTGAATAAGGAAAAACCATGATCAAAATAGTTTATATGCATGTGTAAAATTACAAATTTATCATTTAAATGTTTAAAAATTATTATTTAAATAATTATTTAAATTATTTAAAAGGTAAAAACAGTTGCTGTTACATAAAAACAATCACGTAGAGTGTGAAAAACTTTTCAAGGTCTATGATGGATCTAAAATCCTCATATATCTACCAATGAAAACAAACTTTTTCAAGAAGCTAATACATTCTATATAAAATATTTGAAAAGTATAAGATGGTAAATTAATTTTATATATTATAGACTGTACATAAAACTCAAACATACATTTCTATTTTTTTTTTTACATTTTTTTGTTCATCCTGCTTATGAGAAGGTCATTAGTAGCAAGGGAAACAGGAAAAGGAAAATAACACAGAAAAATATATTATCTTGAGAAAATACTAAATGTAAAAAATTGTGAATCTACAGAAAGTAAAGGGCTGAAGAAATTTATTTTACTCATTACTGGACTAGGTCAGTATTACAGAACATTCTGCAAAGCTGACATTTCTTTGCTGCAGTGCTCTTGTAAAAGTAATTTCTAGAATACCTAAACTCAGAGGAGAAGGAGATATAGTGATCAGTAGGAAACAGGAGCTATGAAGCAAACAAAGAGAAAATGTGTGTTCTTTATCTAGGGACGAATGAAGAAAGTGAAGTAAGAGGAAGGGAAAGGAGGGAAAATTAACTAGCACTAAGGATGTTTGAAAAATATAAGAAAAATATTGTACAATAAACATTGCTTAAACACATACTCGGGGGGAGGTGCAGAGGGAGAGACAGAGAGACAGAAAGAGTTACACCACAATAGCTGCCTTCAAGAGCCATAGATTATCTAACAAAAATCCCAGAGCCATGCGTGCAAAACCTCCCTTTTATGTGTCTTGTTCAGAATTGTCCAAAAGACTCCCAAAATAATGTAAGCCTCTGCTATTGCCTTTGGTTGCTTTCCAGAACTTGAGGTAAGAGCCTAGATCTACTCAGGGTTCTCTAGAGCAATTGTTCTCAATCTTCCTAATTCTGTGACACTTTAATACAACTCCTCATGTTGTAGTGACATTAAAAATGTACAATTAAAAAATATAAAATTATTTTTGTTGCCATTTTAACTATAATGATTGCTACTTTTATGAAGCATTTTTTCTAATGGTCATAGGTGACCTATAAAAGGGTCATTCAATCACCAAAGATGTCACAACCCATAGGTTAAAAAAAACACTGTTCTAAAAGACCAGAACTGATAGAATACATTTGTATCTCTATTCTATCATCTATACCTATACTTTTCTCCCCATATATATTATTTTAATTCTAGTATGAAAGTACTACAGAGATAGAGATAGAGTTAGAGATAGAGATAGATAGATATAGATATAGATATATGATATATGATATAGGTGTAGATGTAGATAAAAAATGTTGTAGATATAACTATAGATTTAGAAAGGGGCTTTATTAGAGTAGCTTACAGGTTATGGTCCAGGTAGTCTAACACCTGCTATCTACAAATGGAAAGTTTAAGAATCTAGTAGAGTTGTTCAGTCCACAATATCTCAATTGGTCTTCTGGGTGTTCCAGAATCCTGAAGACATAAGCTTTAGTACCAGTGAAGGAAGATCTATATCTATGTCTATATCTATGTAGTACTTTCATACTAGTATTAAAATTATATATATATATATATATATATATATATATATATATATATATATATATACACATATATATGGAGAAAAGCATAGGTATAGATGATAGAATAGAAATGCAAATGTATTCTACCAGTTCTGGTCTTTTAGAACAGTGTTTTTTTTAACCTATGGGTTGTAACACCTTTGGTGATTGAATGACCCTTTTACAGGTCACCTATGACCATTAGAAAAATGATTCATAAAGGTAGCAATCATTACAGTTAAAATGGCAACAAAAATAATTTTATATTTTTTAATTGTACATTTTTAATGTCACTACAACATGAGGAGTTGTATTAAAGTGTCACAGATTTAGGACGATTGAGAACAATTACTCTAGAAACCGGCCATTGACAGTGAGAGTAATTAGGCAAAAAAGTTTGCTTCCTTCTTCCTTATCCTTTATATAAATCACTACCAAAAAGTATCCCCAATGAAAGGTCATCAAGGGTCTGGACTAAAGGCACATCTCCCAAACTCAAAAGATATGTATTAAAAGTGAATCTGGCCACTTTGAATAATTTAATTTTCTCAAAACTGTACCCAAAACAGGGGTTTTAGTTCATTTTCTACCGTAGCTGAGACATTTACATATTGAACCACAAAGCAAAATACACTATCTCCAACCTAAATAAAAAGAAAATCTTTTAACTTTTTCTATCACACATGTTGGTGAAATATATTTCCTTCATTAGTGAAATTTTATCATACATTCTTCCACATATACACATACATATATGATAACTTCCTCTTTTTCTAATTGCCAACCAAATGTCTTTACCAGTAATAATTGGTACTTATTAGAATTAGAGCTAAATTATAGAAACTGATGATTTTGAATGTTTTCTGTTTTCTATTGTCTAAATTGGTTTTAATACAGATTGAGCTAAAGTTCATTCATTTTAATTAAGCTAACATGATAGGGAGTGAATTATCTGTGTGCTTTTTTTTTCTATTAGTCAGGAGCAAATAAGAAGAACTAAGCAATAATGGAATCTCCATGTGCATAAGGAACTCCATATTGAATGCTTTATATACACTATTGTATTAAATTTTCAGGATTTTTTATTGTCTGCCTAGCTTTATATTTCATATATATATATATATATATATATATATATATATATATATATGGAAAAATATGAAAATTCAAATCTTCATATATAAAAAGAATGTGTTCAATGCATATATGTTGTTAAAATTCAGCTTACAATACCTTTTAATCCTATCATAAATATTGAAAGAACATATTCTGGTTTACTCTCAAGGTAAAACTGTATTATAGATAGTAAAAAATAGTACTAATAACAGTAGTTTACTGATTATGGTTTGATAACATAGAGTTTAGAATGTGTTCTTTAGCAAATTTAAACAAAACTCTGAATGTGATGTTTATCCTCACATTAAAATTTATCCTCCCTTTAAAACTGAATTCGCTTTAGGTTTCACGGGTGAAGTGCAAGGGAAGTTTAAATTACCCTGAAAACCCCTCAACTTACTGTTGCTTCTGCATACTCTCAATTCTCATGTAGGGCAGTCAATACTCTTACTCAAACTTTCCCATTGTAACTCCTTTCTTTTTCCTACTCTAGGAGAATCAGAACTCCCTGCTCAGTGATCATCTGTTGCTTTTTAGAGCTTCTCATTCTGGATCATCTCTTCCCAAGATACAAGGAAGCCAATGAAGATTATCAGGCCCAAGAAGCTCTGGGAAATGATGACCACAGGCAGAACAGCTCATACCCCTCATTTCAGTTGGTGCAGATCAATATTATCATATATGAATCAGGTCACAGACTGATATACCTGTCAAGTTCCAGAAGCACAGAGTTTATCTCTAAGTTCTGTCCTGTGTAATCTTCATTGCCTTGTTCATGAAGAATATAGCCAAGTCTTTCACAGTGGTGTGATTCCATAGTGCTGCATGGTGTCCATACCCACAAATCTTCCCAGTCATCAATTTTTTTTTCCTATGGGGAGAGCACCTACCCTCTTTATAGAAAATCATATAGTTTCATCCACATTCTTGCCTCAAGATAGGTACTGAATTATATCCTCTAAAACAACATATGACCTTAATATCATGTTCTTTAGTTGTAATCTCTTTTCGGGAATGCTATTAAATTTGTAATTGATGGTTAAGATAAGATCATATCCGTGCTAGAGGGTTCTTAATCCAAAATGACTGGTGTATTTAGAAGATAATGACACATAGACAAAAGGAGCTTTGGGAGATTGATGCACAGCCTGGAGTGACTGCTTTATTGAATGTTTCCCTATGGTCACAAATAGATGCCATGTCATACTTTGTTTCTGCAGTCATGGCAACCAGAGAACAATACAGTAGTAAGCAGGTATATGTCATTAACAATGCAGCTATTACTCTTCCTAGAAATGCTCTAAAGATTCTTGCCTAAGATTCCAGCTGTTACATCCTCTCCCAGCTGTCAGTAATCTCAGAGATGCTAGACTATATAATAACTGAAGGGTTGATTGAAAGTGTTACTCCATGATGAGTCTTCTAGGAAATCATCGTCCATGATGAAGTAGAACTTTCTGGTGATACAGTTGTTTGGAGATCACCCTTGATCTTATTATTATTCCCTGACTGTGTTCTGAAAAAAAAAAAATCCTACGGAACTAGCTGGAGACATCAAGTTAGATTTTTTTTTTTTCCAGTTACACTGTGGTTTGCAATTAGTGCCCTCTGCCGTGAGTGGGCATTTGATTGCATCTCTCAAAAGAGTTAACAGAAGAATGAGATATTTGCAAACTACAGAACACCAAGAACTGAAGCATTGAAGATGTATACGGGTAACAATAATACCCCTCTATGTTTCTGAAGCATGAGGCATTTCTGATATTTTGATTTTAGCCTTCAGCCTTTAAAATAACAATATTGTGTTTTCAGACAGAGTTTGTTGTGCCAATCTGTTACAGTAGTTAAAAAAAACTAACAGATCTTATGCTACTGGTGTGACCTGAAGAATCTTAAAGGCATAGAGTCAATTTTCCAAACAGTGCTTCAGTATTTCATATAAGAACATGAGTTTATTCATGTACCTACCCACCCACCCATCTCTTCATCTCTCTCTCTCTCTCTCTCTCTCTCTCTCTCTCTCTCTCTCTCTCTCTCTCTTTTCTCTCTCTCTCTGTCCATCTGTCTATCTATCAATCCTTTTTTATGGTACTAGAAATTCAATTCAAGTCCTTTTATATACTCCAGTAGTTTTCAAACTGTGGGTCATGACAACCTAGGTAAACCACTTTCTCTGAAAATATTTACATTACCTTGATAATTACAATTATGAAAACAACAAAAAATATAGTTTGGTATTACCACAACATGAGGAACTGTATTAAAGGGTCACAGCATTGTAAAAGTTGAGAACTGTCAACTATCGTACTGGGAAAATGCTTTATGGCTGAGTCAATCTCTATTATGAAGCATAAGATTTAGGCTTTAAGTGAGTTGAATCTTAGTGTCTGTATTAAAATATTTAACAGCTGAGAGTTATATTTCATCAAAGTATAATGTCATTTATCTTCTTCATTATTTCTGTTTAGATTCATCTTTCAAATGTAGTTTCCTTTTACTATGACTAGGTACATTAACTGACATTAAGATATTTGGTTGATGTTGGATAAACTCCTTCCCCTGAAGTAATTTTCTTAAAAGTATAAAATACACAGAGTATGGCAGTTTATTCCAACCTCAATTTCCTTCATTCTATATATAATTATTTCAGAGGAGGTAATCCTGTTTTTCTTATTTCATGCAACTATTTCATTTGTTCTCATTTAATTAGTTATTAAAATAATCTATTCTTCATTATCTTAATGCTTTTATTTCAGAGCATGAACATGTAAGTCCATATTTTTGAAATCACATCTTCAAAATACTGTTATACATACATATATATATATATGTGTTTACACACATATATATATATAGATGAAAACACTATTATATAAATATTACAAAATTAAAATACAATATAAACACACACACACACACACACAAACATATAGTCTTTTTTCCTTTCTCTTAAATCTTAGCCTAAGCAGATGAAGGAAAGCTTGGTTATAACAGTACAAGCTACAAAAGCTAGAGATTTGTTAGCTCCTGCATAACATCTTCAGAAAACTGATTGGGAGCTGGGCGCCCTCTGCTGGCTTTAAATTTTCAAAAAGTTTTTTATTATTATTTTTTAAATTATTATTTTTAGACGAATATCAGATATGGTACATAGAAATTAGCTTTACAACACAAGTTGCGACTTTTGTTTATTTAGGTTCTATTTTATAAATTATTTTTGTTGCAGTTTTTGTAACTATATTTACTGTAAAATGTCTCAGCTTGAGGCTTGTCCATATATCATGTCAATTACTTCACTCTCTAGATGAAAAACACAAATATTACAAAATTAAAATACAATAACCCCACACTTAGCTTCCTGTTGCAGTAAAGATAAAACACCCATATTAGTAAGAAAAAAATGATAGTACAATAAAAAGTAAAAAAATTTTACCAACAAAAATTAGGCTTTTCACAAGATATAATTTACTTCTTAAAACATTTTTTTGTCTCTGTCTTTCTATTTCTTTCACTGTAATTTTGACTATTTTGAAATAAACAGAGATGGACTGGAGCTCCTCAGTGAAGCTGCTCAGTAGAGATTTCCTCAGGTGATACCTTTTTCTAATCTCTAATTAATTCAAGTTCATGTATAGACAGTTAGCCAAGTTGGTTGTGTAGAGGATACAATTTATTTGACTACCATTCATGATCCTTAAGGAAGCCATACACATGTAGGTGTTATCTGCAGTGTATTACAAATTTAGTATTCTAAATTCTATCACAAAAAATAGGATTAAGGGTGGCTCTGTCTGTAAGGTGCTTGATGTGTCAACAGACAAAAACTGAGTCTGACACCCAGTATGTGCATACCAATCCAAAGATGGTAATGAGCACTTGTAACACCACTGCAGAAGAAGAGAAGACAGATCACAAGGCTAACTTACTAGCCTAGTTTAATTGGAGAAGCCCAGGTTCCTGGGAAGAGACCCTGTATCAAAAATTAAGGTGTTTGCCTCTTAAGAAATAACCTTCTGCATGACTGATTCCTAACATCCAAAAGAATGAGTGTGCATGCTCACAGAAATGCACATAGACGTATATCCACACCTGCATATACGTATGAGTATGTGCACACACAAAAAAACAGGATGTGGGTGTGTGCACTGATGTAATGACCTCATCTTATTTTCAACATCACTTGTGAAACTGTAACTATTGTTCCTTCTAGTGAACTTTATGTAATATGAAGTTCCTTTCTGTATGCCCTTAAAATTGTCTTATTCATTCTCCCTGATATGCTATCTGCATGATCATTTTCAATTCATTTTGGATATCAACATTCTCTTGCGTTTTTTCTTTGGGTCTTTGTGAACATGCTTCACTAGACAGCTTATTTTTAATTTACCACGGGCTAATATCATTTATGTACACTCTGTTACTGGGAAAGCAGAAAATTGAGGTCTTTGGAAAGTTAACCAGTCATGGGGCTTTGAGATCTATTACTTTCCAGAGCTGTGGATACAGTGAATAAAAAGCCTTGGATTCTTTACCTGGAAGAAGCAATAGAGGCTTGTTACATTTGGAGGCTGTATTCAAGTTAGAATAATAAAATTTGCCTATGTAAGTGATAATATCAAATATCTAAATAGTAATAATCATCTTTGGTACATTCATGCAAAATATTATTTGGTTGCATCCTACCTTAAAATTTTCCCAAGAAAGCCATGGTTATTATGTAAAACCTTATTCTCCCAATAACAGTACCAAAACTTTTCCCAGGTGGTACTCTTTAGCAACTGAAGGAGCTACTATTAGTCCAATAATTGCCTTCTATACTGTAGTGAAATCCCTCTGTTTTTAAAATCCTTGACTTTACTTTGTAGAAAAAAGAACAAGAGTATAAAATGATACAATAGGCCAAACACATTAAAGAATTAAATACTTAGACTGATTTTTATGTTGCCATCCTAGGTGACTACTAAAGCCTCCTGTTTTTAATAAAATTGGTCGTAAAATGTGTGCATTCTTAATACTTTATTCACTCTAAGTGGTTTAAATATATCAATACTTTGTTAATGCAGGATTAATGGTTATAAGTAGGAAAGTTAAATCCAACTGAGAATCTTTCCCCAACTATTTCCAACTAGGTCTCCTTGAATTTGCAGATGTTGCTTGATTGTGGGTGTAGAACAATGTACAGATGGCACAATGTTCTTATGCTCTGGTGTACTGTCCTATATAAAATCTTTCCCTTGTGTATGAGGTTGTGATCATGACAGAAAAGTGACTCCCTGATGGTGTTATGTAAGGTGTTATGTAAGACCTCAAACTAGACAACAGAGAAGTTACTACTGCTTGTGGATGATTCGGCTGTTTGGAAGAGAGCACATGATAGGGAGCTTAAGGAAGCATCTGTTGGTAACTAACTTGCAGAAATCATCAAAACAAAGAAAGAATGATGTGATCAGCCTTATACCTACAAGAGGGCAGATTTTGATAATAGGTATGAAACTTAAAATGTAATCCATAGATGGAACCATAGCATCCTACAAAATCTTGACTATAGATATATAAGTCTCAGAACCAAGTCAAAGATCTGAATTTTAGAATCTCAATATTCCAAGTGCCCTGTTTTAGCCAAACCACTATGCTTTTGTTGTAAACTGATTATATCACATAAGCATCTAGGAATAAAAATAGTTTACCCTCTATTTAAACTACATCCAACCTTGTTTTCTTTGTTTTTTTTGTTATATGTAATATGTATATGTTTTTTGTTATATGTAATTAAAGTATTAATATCATTAATAAGAAATGTAACATAGTCTTTCTATCCACCACTGACTACTCTGTTATTTGCTATGTATACCAGAATGGACAAATTTTTTCTCTTGAGACTATCTTTTCTTTTTTTTTTCAAAATTGCATTATTTTATGCATATTATTTGCAGAAGAAGCGATGTGAAACTATGGGTAAGATACTGTTGAGTAATGGACAACATTTTACACACACACACACACAAACACACAAACACATGCACACTACTTTGGACTTTTTCATTGATTAGGAACACAGCAAAGCAAGTTATTGTCATAAAAAGGGGAAGAGCAGATGGTCCTCAAAGGAATCTGATGAAACATTTTCTTTAATAATGTTTATTAGCATGAATGAGCCATGACTGGGACTCCAGTTAGAGTGGAAAATATTTAAAAAAAAAAAACAATGCTACATATGGAGATTTAATATCAAATGAAAGAAAGGTAGAATATGGAGAGAGAGAGAGAGAGAGAGAGAGAGAGAGAGAGAGAGAGAGAGAGAGAGAGAGAGAGAGAGTCTTTCTTATTGGAAGAAGAAGTGTCACTGGTGGCAGTCTTTTGAGGTCTTAGAAGTCTAAGCCAGGCCTAGTGGTTTTGTCTTCCCTTCCCGTACCTGTGGATCCAGATGTTGAAGTCTCAGCTATATTTACAGCTCCATTCTTCCCACCTTGACCATAATGGACTAAGCCTCTGAACTATAAGCCAGCCCCAATTAAATGATTCCCTTTATAAGAGTTGCTGTGACCATGATGTCTCTTCACAGTGATAGAACATGAAGACAGAAGAAAAGGTCTGACTTTCTATAACCTTTTAAGGAGAGCAGGGAGTTTCATACCACATGATTTAGTTCAGGATATTCTATGTGGCAGGGTATGTGGAAGACTCAGCACCATAAACTTAGAGCTGGAAGTCACAGTACAGACTGTTTAATGTTGGGATATAGATGGACATTAGGTAGCTCTAAGGAGGTGTGACCTGATTTAGGCTTTAGTGTAAGTCCTAAATGTACAGGATGTGTTATAGCATATACTTTTTCTGAACATTTCTAAGCATATATCCATATGTGGTGTGTGTGTGTGTGTGTGTGTGTGTGTGATATGACTAAAAGCAAAGCAAGTTGGGAGGAAAATATTTATTTCAACTTATACTTATACACCACAGTCCATTACTGATGTAAGTAATGGCAGAAGTTCAAGCATGATAGGAACATGGAGGTAGGAACTGATAGAGTCCATGTAAGAGTGGTATTCACTGGCTTGCTTTTTATGGATCGCTCAGCCTACTTTTATAGTACTAAGGATGACCATCCCAGAATAGTCAATGCCCACAGTGAGTCAGGCCCTTCCACATCAACCATAAATTAAAGAAATGTACCACAGGCTTGCCCATCAGCCAGTAAAATGGGTATGTTTTCTCTTTTGAAATTCCATCTTTCAAAATGACTCTAGCTTATGTTATGTTGACATAAGACCAATTTCTATGCATTTATATGAGGGTGTGTGTGTGTGTGTATCTGTGTGTGTGTGCACAAATGTGTGTGTGTTAACTGCTTGTTTAATGTTGACAAGTAAATGATAAAAGAACCTTCTGTTTGCTTTGTGAAGATTGTTTAAACTGCTTTTTTTATTACATTTAATTGTCCTGAAAGAATTTCACTCATGATCTTAAAGCATTTCCTAAAATAATTATGTGATACACAATTAGATAAATTAGTAATATGGAAAATCTCAGAGGACAAATTATAGTATTTTGGTGGTACAAATACACACTTGTTATATATTATTTTCAGCTACATTATGTCTGTAAATGCATACATGATCTAAAAAGTTAACTTTTCATCTCAGCACAACATTTCATTGGGCCCAAATGATACTATTTTTTTCTTGGTTGTTCTATGTTCTATGATTTCTGATTGACTTATGTCATTCAGCATTGTTGGATACACAGAGAACATTTCTTATACACTAGATTCCTCCATATGTATGCAGTTGATTAGAGAAAGGATTCCAAGAAAGATAAGCACTGAATTAGGAGAGGGCAAGAGCCAATGAATGGCATATTGTCAAAGTATCAGACTATGCAGAACTTAGCATAGTCTTGCTAAGAGTGTCCTCAGCTAGTATAGAAAAATCACCTCAAGGCCATGTCCTTTATAGAATCAAGGTGTTCCATGTCAATATACCATGTGTCTTAAATTTGTTTGTAAGTGCTTACAACTGTGTAGTTGAATAAAAATCAAATAATTTCCTTGGTGTGCCCAGGTAAGCAATGTAATGTCTGACCATGAAAACTCTCAGTCAGTGGGGCAAAGGAGCTGGCATTCTGATGCTGAGCTGGAAACAAGAGGATAACTGAGAAAATAAACAACATTTAGAAGTGCATCATGCGTACTAGATTCTAGCAAAGTCTCCTTCAGAAAAGTAGTTATAAAGTTATGATTTAGTGAAGTTATAATTTAAAATACATTGCATAGTGTAGGTTGAAGTATAACTTGGTAGAGTTCTTGATTAGTATGTAGGAATCCCTGGGACCAATCCCTGGTATCTGCCAACATAAAAGCCTGGTGATGGACATCTGGATGATAACCTTTCAAGAAGCAGAGACTAAATAGTCAGAAAAGTTGAAGTTCAGAGTGATCCTTAAATTAAAACTAGATTAAAATTTTTATATTTGGAAATTTCAGTTGATGATTTGTTGTATTGACTCTCTAAACAAAGAGAAAATCCATGTATTGTTGCTAGTAGTTGGATAGGGCCATGACAATTTATGCCATTTTGCAATGGCAGAACACTTGCTGTTAATAACTCTAGAGGCAACAAACTAAACTCACTGGCATGGCAACTTCTCAAAGCTTTTTTGATCATCCTATGGTTACTATGACCTTAAGATGTAGTTCTGAATTTTTGCCATTAAAAACCCTAAAATCACTTTATAATGTAACAACTGTTTGTTATTTTACCTTTTCAGATAAAATAAACATCCCAAGTCTTCCTAGAGAATTGCAACTAGAGGGCTGCAATGAACATACATCTATTTGGTAACTCTTCATTAGCAGATTAAGAATGGCTATTTGAATTGACACTAGGTAGTTTCCATGGTAACCCACTGAAACCGTTTTCTTATACTGGAAAGATATCATTTCTGTATATGTCACATGTAGCTTTTTGCTTTGCATTTAATCAAACATTTGATAACAGAATAAAAGAAATAAATTATAGAAATGTTCTATGCTCTGTCCCTGTTTGCTGTGAAATTATACTTGGACAGCAAGTACCAAAAATAAAAAGCCATGTTCATTTGAGCTGTTTTCACTATGTCATTTTTCATAGCAAATGTTCATGTCCAAGTGTTTATATAAGGATTATTTCTAGTAGGGTGCTGGTTATCCTTCCACCAGCTTTCTATTCTAACCATTGTCTCTTTTGTTGTTCCCATTGTTTTGTTGTTGTTGTTACCTTAAATAAAATTTTCCTTTCTGGCGTTTATATTCCATTACAATATTAGTCCCTTCACTTATAAACTTAACTTTCTACTGTCTGGATCCACGCCTGCAAGTCAATCCATGACACTAACTTTAACTGCTGTAGTTTCCCACGCTCTCCATTATTTCTTTGTTTGCTGCTTTGTAAAATCTTTTATGATCTGTACTTAGTCAAACCTGGTTGCTGATGCCCATTTTCATTCTATGTTCTTACCTACCAAAATACAGGTGGGTAAGACATCATACATGCCGAACCCATGTAAATTGTATTTGTATTTTGTTCAAATTAGAAATGCATATATATATGTATGTACACACACACACACACACACACACACACACACACACACACACACACACATATATATATATATATATATATATATATATATATATATATATATGATAGATAGCCAGGAGATATAATCAAAGATTTAATATTCTGGTTTATATGTTGAAAACAACAAAATGTCTATCACACACACAATAAGATAAATGTATAAAATAGATATATAATGAAACTAATTATTAAAATTTCTATGATAAAAGGACAGTTTATTTCCATTGCAAAATATATTATGTGGCATTTATAATTTTAGAGAGCGATTATTCATGTAATATTTGGAGTCTCTTAAAGTATTAGTTCCCTCCTCCTCTTCATGTTTAATGGATTTTCAGGATCAATAATTAATCATCTGCCTTAAGAAATGGGGTATGAGTACGTTTATAAGCCACACTACTAACTCTTGTAAGTAATGTCAATTTTGCTAGAAGCAAACATTTATATTTAGTATGGTTTTGTATAAACAGCTTTCTATTATAATGAAAAATTTATTGAAATTGTGTAACTTTAATTATTTTTTATTGGATATTATGTTTACATTTCAGATTTTATCCCATTACCCCATTCCCCCCACCACCCAGTAACTCCCTATCCCATCCCCCTTCTCCTGCCTCTATGAGGATGTGCCCCCACCTACTCCCCACTCCCACCTCCCCACCTTTGAATTTCCCCCTCCCCCACTCAGTGTTCAGCCTTCATGGGAACAAGGATCTCCTCTCGCACCTATGCCCTACAAGGTCATCCTCCCCTACACATACAGCAGGAGTCATTGCTCTCTACCTATGTGCTCACAGGCTGATGGTTTAAACCCTGGGGAGCTCTGGTTGGTTGGTATTGTTGCTCTCCTCATGTGGCCACAAACCCTTTCAGCTACTTCAGTCTTCTCTCTAACTCCTCCATTGGGAAACCTTTGATCAGATCAATGTTTAGCTGTGAGCATCCACCTCTGAATGTGTCAGAATCTGGTAGACCTCAGAAAGACAGATCTATCAGGCTCCTATCAGCATGCTCTTTCTTACATCCACATCAGTGTCTACCTATGGTGACTGCACATGGGATGGCTACCCAGGTGGAATGGTCTCCAGATGGTCCCTCCTTCAGTTTCTGTCTCACACTTTGTCTCCATATTTACTCCCTTGAGATTTTTGTTACTCCTTCTAAGTAGGACTGAGGCATCCACCCTTGGTCTTCCTTCATGAGCTTCATGTGGTCTGTGAGTTGAATCTTAACTATTTCAAGCTTTTGGGCTAATATCCACTTATCAGTGAGTGAATATCATGTGTGTCCTTTTGTGATTGGGTTACCTTACTAAGAATGATATTTTCTAGTTCCATCCATTTACCTAAGAATTTCTTGAATTCATTGTTTTTAATAGCTGAGTAATACTCCATTGTGTAAATGTACCACATTTTTTTTTTGTATCCATTCCTCTGTTGAAGGACATCTGGGTTCTTTCCAGCCTCTGGCTATTATAAATAAGGCTTCTATGAACACAGTGGAGCATATGTCCTTGTTATATGTTGGAGAATCTTCTGGGTACAGCCTGGGTATTCCCAGGCTGGTACAACCACTCTGGAAATAAGTCTGGTGGTTCCTCAGAAAATTCTTTTCAACTTCTCTTTTAATGGTAGTTCTTAAATGCTTTGACCTCCCTTTTAGCCTACTGCCTATCAGAAGAAGTGGGCAGGAAAGAATATGGGGGTAGGGAAGTAGAATTGTTTAGAAAAATTCTTTGGATCAATTCTTGTCTGTGTTTTCTAGAAATCAGCAGTTCAGTTCACAGGTTAGCAGCATCAGCTCCATCCACTTTCAAACACTTCATGGATACACCAGCAGTACAATTTGGGAAGAGTCTGTATAGCAAATGTGAATCAGCAGCAAAGAGAGCAAGGACTCAGCCTCTGCAAAAGTCAATAGGAGAGAGTAGGAGGTACACCAGGTGAAGTTTTCTGCTGTGCCTCTTCAGCAAAGCAAAGATCAGTGAAGACTGGAAACCCACAGCTAGCTCTATAAGCAAGTAGAGCTCAGTCTCTGTCACTGTCCCTAGAGTCCTATTTATACCCTCCAAACATAACATGTCCTCCACGGGTCTTGCCTCAGCACAGGTCTTGCCAGAGTTCATGTCTTGCCTCGGCATGTGTATCTGTTTCAACTGACATCACTCTGTCAACCAGCCATAGTTCAAGGAAGTAGCAAGAAATTGTAGCACATTACCAGAAGTTTTTGGTCCTCCCAAAAAACTCTCTATGGAATTCTGACAAATGCAGCTCAACTCAACTATGTAAGGCAGACCAATATAGGCATGACATTATAGGTGATTTCTTCATCACTTGTCCTTTCATATGCTTGTTTTATTAGAACACACTTTGACCTATGTCTGCTTCAGCCAAATGTTCCTTCACGAGTCTGCCTTAGTCTTTCACCCATGTCTACTTCAGGAAAACACACCTTCACTGTTCACTGCAGCAAAACAGCATCCAACACAACTGACTTTCCAAAGAACCCTTAAGTTTCCACATCAGAAGTGGGATTTATGAGAGGTGCATGTCTTGTTAAGTGAATGTGCATAGTAGAAGATGCTTGTTAAACTAGGTTGAGGCTATATGTAAATTATCTTCTCCCTAACAGTAGAGTGTCTTAATTCATAAAATTAGTTTTTCAAAAGATCTGGTAATTCATTATCTAAATTCATACAAGGGTATATATATTTTCAAATATTTTCCATACAAGGGTATTGTTTTAGTTTATGTCTTATAGAAATAGAAATAAAATGAATTAAAGCTTGGGGGTATTGCAGAGGTGTACTCAAATTGTATATATTAATAGAATGTGTCTTTTGTTCTGCTGCATGCCTTGACATACTCTGTTATCATCATCATTTCCCAAAATGAATTCTCACAGTCTGTCTGCTCATGCAAGCTTAGTCTGACTCTACTCTTGTGTTTCTCCCATTTCCCTTTTCCATATCTGCTGTCCTTATCAAAATCCATAGATGAAATGTTTAGAATTTGAATATCAAGTATAACTGAACTGTCATGAGCAGCCTTGATTATACACTGAAGGCCTAAAGTCAGCCATAAGCCTAACTCTGACATACATGCCTAACAAAAAGTCTTGGTCTCTGTGGGAAAACACTCATCCTAGAACAGATAACTATAGATCTTATAAACAGGCAGCCTTGGTGGAAAACTACCAGTGTGGATAGTCATAGGTCTTGTGAATAAGTACCTTGGTGGAAAACACTAGCTTAGATAAGAACAAATGAATTATAGACAGAGTCATAGTGACCTGCTCCCTGCTTCTGTGAACTTTTACCCAGCAAAAACCCTGTTCTGGAAGATATCTGTACTCTACCTGAGAACACCTAGGCTCCTGTGTCATCCCCTTCCCCATATTCTGCCTCTAAGTGCATAAAACTCCTTGTGAAAATATTAAAATAACCATTTGATCAGACTATAGACAAGCTATGGTTCTTTGCATTTGCCTGTTCCACCATTCTCTCATTCAGGTGGTCCCCCAGACCCTGCTCAATGCCCTGCTGAACAGGGCATTGAACTTTTAAATAGATGATGGTTTTACAGTACTGACATAAGGAATAAAGGTACAAAGAATAGACTCGAAGGTGTAACTTTTTTAAAAGATTGCACTTTGTATAGATTTTGTGTGGGAATATTTTTGGTGGGAGTAAGAAGAGCAAGGAATACAATCATATAAATATTTGAAAATTACATAATTTAATATGCTAAGTAAAACTTTTTCATGAACATTTGTCATGAAAATTACTACTATAATGAAGAAATAATATAATAGGATGGGCAATATTTTTGAAGTGATGGATGGTGGTTTTACCATTGACAAAGGCTTCGTGTACTCGGTTTCTCTTCTAATTTGAGGTGACATTTATGGACACTCCCCCAGTTGCTTCTGACCTTTTTCTTATTTCTTATATTAGTTTCTTATATAAGCTGAAATAAAGAGCTAGAAACTTGGCTAGTTAAAGCTATACCAATATATGCTCTCACACTTCATAAAGGAGACTTCTCTGCCTCAAATCCAAGTAAGTGGAAACTGAGACCTTATTAGAAATGACAGCTCTCCAGAGGCTTCAGAGGGAGAAACTTTCTTTGCTGTTACTAGCTACTGACACCAATACACTATTTTTCTTATCAAAATGCAGGAAATATTTTAGAGGATCTGAATATTAGGTATTGTTGAGCTTTTAAAAGCTAGTATTTTAATATTGCAAAAATAATGGAAAGAAAGCTATCTTATGGCCATAGCACAGCAATATCTGCCTTCTTGGTTATAAAACTTTCTCCTCTTATAAACAGAAAAACCACAACCATCACTTTGCTTTGACCAATCAAATAATCACTGAGAAATGTCTCCTCCACTTTAAGATTCTTATCACACTCACCTACGTCTTCAAGGTAGTTTTGGCCAAACTAGTAGAGACTCCAAAGAGTAAGATATAAATGTTTGAAGGGATCATGTCTCATAAGCACAGACTCTTATCTAAGTATTTTCAGAACATCAGTGTCATCATTTATGAGGGGTGAATTTTCTTTATATGTTTGCCTGAACTTTTGAAGCCTTCCATTAAACACTAATGGAATCTGGAGTAGCTTTGAAATTTCTCTTTCAATTAGACTACTTGCTCAGATTTTCAATGAGCTTATTCTCATGTGTGAATGTTTTTAAAGATAAGCTAGTTTCTTTCAAGATGTTACAAGATCTTTTGTCTAGAGATAAAAATAAGTATACATCCACACTCGAATGACAACAAAGAGGTTAAAAATGCTGAAAAATTATATATTGCTAAATTTAAAAAAAGAGAAAATAATTGTTGGTTGGTACTCAGAATTCAAATAAAGGTGTGTCCTATATATGCTAAAAATCAGGAAACATACAACATTGGGCAGGGAAGGTAGGTTTTAAATAGGGCCAAAGAAATAGCATTTGTAGGATAGAATGCTGAGAAAAACAATCCTTAAATGGATATATAAAGAGACAAGGTTATCTTAACAACAACAACAAAAAAAAAAACCCTAACAACTAACAATACACCTTTTTAAAAACCTAGTCCTTGTAAATAGTACTGTGGAGTTTGTGTGAATCTGTGAAATACATAACATTGCAAAAGGAAGGAAGAAGAGTTTACCCCAAAGAGAGCATTGACTGTTAGATAATTAATGCCTGGAGCATCGCTGGAAATCTGTTCTTATGTTTGGTTGGTATCTACAGATTGCAGTGGTAGTTTTGCATGAAGTCACCATTTTATTGCCTTAAGGAACACAGTAACCATGTTAAAAACTATTGCAATAATTTTAACATGAGACTAACAAGGCCTGGATTGAGAAATAGAATTACTAGTGGGAGACAAGAACAAAAAAATAGAAAAAAAGTGTAGTAGGAAGACTTTATAGTGCTCACTACCTGTGAGAAGGTAAGAGGCAATGGAAGATGAGAGAGAAATCAAAATAATGGAAAGATTATAGGACAAAGACTTGGAATAAAGAGTGAGAAACTTATCGACACAGTTCATACAGAGCTATGTTTGCTCTTTCAAGTAGAATTATGCATTAGTCAGTCTAAAGGAACTGGCAGATTCCTAGGGATGAATATGATTTTATAGTTTCTTTAAGAAAATCAAGTTTCTAGGGACAAAATGTGAAGAACAAAGAGTAAACATTGTAACAAGTCAATTTACTGAGTAAACACCTATAAGGTCTTATTGATGCCATTTCTGCTCCTCCTTCTGATATTTAATAGAGATGAAATGGATTCTTGCTTGCTTTGAACATTTAAAAATAAATAAATATCTATAATTCCAGGCCAATGGGAAATGTTTATTTTCACATTGTATATTTTAAAATATTATTCAATGTCATATATGTATAGCTATATATATATATATATATATATATATATATATATATATATATATATATAGAGAGAGAGAGAGAGAGAGATACAGATATATATATAGATGTAGATATATAGACTGTATATAATCAGGTTGATGGCTGCGTACTTTATGAACAAATGATTGAGACAATTTAGAATTTGCTGTGGTATGAATACCTGTATCCTTACCTCCTAACTTACATCTTTTGATATAATCTTCAATGTAATAGTATTAGAAAATGGCATTTTAACAAGTGTTTATATCATTACAACCCTGTCATTATACGGAAGACATAAAAAAGAAAATCCTAGATATCTGACTGTTCCCATTCAACACATGTAAACACATTTGAAATGTTAAATTTGTGAATCAGTGAACAAACATGCTCATCAGACATCACATTTTCTGAGTCCATCACTGGCAGAACATGTGGTAAATCTTTGCTGCTTATAAGCCACTCAACCTAGATGTGTACCCTAGAACCCAAATGGGCTCTATTAGGTCAATAACCCACAGAAGTTTTCTCTTGTCTGTCAAGTGCTACAGAGTAAAAAAGTCCATTGGAAAAGATTCTTTTTTTGTAAAAATGATAACTGATTACTTTTATTTTTCAAACATCCATATTACTTAAGTAATTTATTAATAGTAGATGTTCTGTCCTCCCCAAGAAACTATTTAATTTATTTGAAAGTTTACTTTGTTATATCACTGGTAAGTTTTCATTATATTCTACAAAGTCTTTGAAATTGGGCAGATACTTTTCAGATGTCTTAAGATAATAAAATGTGTTCAGAAACACAAATTTTAGAATAAAAACATATACATTGAGTACATTTAGAAAGAAGAGATCATTTGTATAAAAGTGTAGATAATATTTAATCCTTAACTTGGTTAAAAAATGGGATTTTAAAAATTGGCTATCTATTTTGGCCACTGCTCATCTGGCCTCCATCAGGCCTACCTAATTAGGAACATCTAGGTTAGATGCCTTCCTCCCCATGTTTTTGTCTATCCCCCAAGATATGCCCACCTGCTCTGGAAAGCTTCTTGGCTATTATACCAAAAACATCTAGACCAAAGCTTCTCAGAGGAGGCCTGCTGCACATCATACATCCAGATTAGGTCTACCAACACAATACCTGTGATACCAGGAACATCCATGGAGCAACAAAATGCAAAAGGCAACCTTAAGAACATGAATGAGAGCCAGAGCAACATGGCACCATCAGAGCAAAACTATCCTACTACTACAAGCCCAGTATGTCCTAATAAAACCAAAGTACAGGAAAACAGCCATATATCTATCCTTATAAATATGATAGATATCTTTGAAGAAAAAAATGAATAACCTCCTCAAAGAAACAAAAAAATGAAATTAAATAGGTGGAAGTCTTTAAAGAGAAAATAGATCCCTTAAAGAAGTATAGAAAAATATGATTAAATGAGCAAAGCCAATGAATAAAACTGATCAAGTCCTGAAAATAGAAATATAAACAATAATGAAAACACAACCTGAGAGAAAACTAAAGATGGAAAACCTAAGAAAGAAAACAAGACAAAAGACACAAGCACCACCAAGAAAATATAAGAGACAGAAGAGAGAATCTCAGACATAAAAGATACGATGGAAGAAATTGCTATATCAGTCAAAAAACTTGTTACATCTAAAAAATTTCTGACACAAAACATCCAGGAAAACTGTGTTATTATGAAAAACCCTTACTTAAAAATAGTAGGAATAGACAAAGGTCCTTACTCTAAGGACTAGAAAATAATTTCAACAAAATCATAGAAGAAAATATTCCAACCTAAAGAAAGAGATGCCTATTCACAAATTTGAATAACATTTATCCAGAACTCCAGCCCTTAAAAATATTTGAAGAAAAACTCTGAGATAAAAGAAAATACAGAAAATAACATCATCAAAACATAACAAAATAAAACAAACAAACAAAAAACTAAAAATCCAAAGCAAAACAACATAAAAAAACAGTAAAGGAAGGACACTCTTAAGTACACACAAATACACACAAACACACACACATACAAACAGTACCACCACCAAATTCCCAATAAAGATATACACACTAGCAGGATGAAGCAAAACAGGATTCATCATCCTGTTGGGTACAAGAAAAACACCTCATAAACAAAGATAGACATTATCTCAGGGTAACAGGCTAGAAAAAAGTTTCCAAGCAAACTGGCCGAAGAAACAAGCTAGAGTAGCCATTTTAATATCTAATAAAGTAGACATTCAACCAAAATTAATCAAAAGAGATGGAAAACTTTCATATTTCACAAAGGATACTTCATACCCCACAAAGATGATATTTTAATTCTGAAAATAAATGCAAATTTATTTCCTCAAATGCAAATTTATTTCCTCAAATGTAAGGACACCCACATTCATAAAAACAAAACAAAACAAAAACACTGTTAAAGCTTAAACAATACATAACGCTCCACACATTAATAGTGGTAGACTAAACACCCCTCTCTAACTAGTGGATAGGTCATGGAGACAGAAACTAAAAGGAGAAACAATTAAACAAAGAGAAGTAGTAAATCAAATGGACCTAAAAGATATCTATAAAGCTTTAACTTACAACACATAAGAATACATCTCAGCATTTCAAGGAACCTTCTCCAAAATTGATCATACACTCTATAACTAAAAAAGTATTAACAGATACAAGAAAACTGAAATATCTTATTTTATCTATCAAGCTACCATGAATTAAATCTGTGCTTCAACAAAAATAGAAACAATAGAAAACCTACAAACCCATGGAAACTGAACAATTCTTTATTAAATGATAACTGGGCAGGGAAAATAAAGTAAGAAATTCAATTTCCTAGAATTCAATGAAAATGAAGGCACAGCATACCCAAACATTAACATTGGGACACAATTAAATCAGTGTTAAGAGAAATTAGCTAGGAGGAATAAATTCTGAGAATTAAGTGCCTTTATAAAGAAATTAGAAAGATCTCATACTCCCACTGTGAAGCACACTCAAAAGTTCTAGAATGAAAAGAGAAGCAAAGACACCCAAGAACAGTAGACAGCAAGGAATAATCAAACTTGGGACTAAAATCAATAAATTGGAAACAAAGAGAACAATACAAAGAAAAAAAAACAGAAAACCTGTTCCTTGAGAAAATCAAAAATGTAGACAAACCCTTAGACAAATGAAACAAAACTCAGAAAGACAGTAACAAAATCAGAAATGGATGGAAGACATAACAACAGCCACTAAAGAAATTTAATGAACCATTAGTTCTTGCTACAAAACCTGTACTCCACAAAATTCAAAAATCTAAATGAAATGGATGATTTTCTAGATATAGAAACAACTTACCAAAGTTAAGCCAATATCAAGTAAAATATATAAATTGTCCTGTTATCTCTAAGGAAATAGAAGCATTCATTGAAAGTTCCCCAACTAAAAGAAAGCCCAGAACAAGATGGTTTTAGTGTAGAATTCTATCAGATTTTCAAGGGAGAAAAAAATACCAATATCCTTCAAAGTATTTCATAAAATAGAAAGAGAAAAATCTCATTCTATCAGACAACAGTCATCCTGATACCTAAACCAAACAAAGACTTAAGGAAGAAAGAGAATTACAAACCAACTTCTTTAACAAACATTGATGCAAAAAATCTCGGTAAAATACTCACAAATTGAATCCAAGAACAGATAAAAAACCATCATCCAACATGATCAAGTAGGGACTCCAATAATGCATGGATGATATAGAAAAATCCATCAAAGTAATCCACCATATAAAGCAAATAAAAGAAAACAGATTGCATAATCATCTCATTAGAAGCTGAAAAATACTTTGACAATTCTAATACCCCTTTATGTTAAAAGTCTTGGAGAGATGAGAAATACAAGACACATACCTAAATACAACAAAGGCAAGGTACAGAAAGCCAACAGCTAACATCATATTAAATGGAGAGAAATTTAAAACAATTCCAATTGGAGAGTGAGAAGTGTTCTTCCATGGCTTCAGTTCCTGTCCTGACTTCTCTTCAGATAACCCTGATTAAGATGTGAAAGCCAGAGCAGATTCCGGGCAGCAGTTCTGCCCCCAGTCTCACAGAATTCTGAGGAAGTGGGTCTCCCAGGAGCTCTAACCTGGGCAGTATCTTAGGTAAGGAGTAACCAAAACGGGCCCCAAACAGGAAGAAACTGGGAACCCACTAGGACCCAGGAAGTCACTCCTGGCCTAGAACACTGTTTCCTTCTTGTGTGCCTGAGCACTGAGCAGATCTTGAGCCCCAGCTCTATCCCCAGTAGTAATACCCACCCCACACAGTTCTGATACAACCTAGATAATAGGAAAGACAGGCTCTAGTCAGAGACATGGCAGGTAGCACTAAGGAGATTCAGATGGTGAAAGGCAAGCACAAAAACATAAGCATCAGCAACACAGGATACTTGGCATCATTAGAACCTAGTTCACCCACACAAGAAAGTCCTGGATTCCCCATATCACTAGGAAAGTAAGATTTAGATTTAAAATCACTTCTAATGATGATGATAGAGGACTTTAAGAAGGACATAAATAACATACTCAAAGAATTTGAGGAGAACACAGGTAAACAGGTAGAAGTCCTTAAAGAGGAAGCACAAAAATCCCTTAAAGAATTAAAAGAGAACACAACCAAACAGGTGTGTTCACATCCACAAAATTATTATTAACAAAATTAGTAATTTTGTTAATTATTATTAACAAAACCATCCAGGACATAAAAATGGAAGTAGAAACAATCAAGAAATCACAAAGGAAGGGTACCCTGAAGATAAAAAAACCTAGGAAAGAACCCAGGAGTCATAGATGCAAGCATCACCAACAGAATACAAAAGCTAGAAGACAGGATTTCAGGTACAGAAGATACCATAGAAAATATTGACACAACTGTCAAAGAAAATGCAAAATGCAAAAAGTTCTTAACACAAAATACCCAGGAAATCCAGGCCTCAATGAGAAGACCAAACCTAAGGGTAATAGGTATAAATGAGAGTGAAGATTAAAGGGCCAATAAATATCTTCAACAAAATTATAGAAGAAAACTTCCATAATCTAATGAATGAGATCCCCATAAACATAGAAGAAGCCTATAGAACGCCAAATAGACTAGACGAGAAAAGAAATACCTCCTGTCACATAATAATCAAAACACCAAGTGCACAAAACAAAGAAAGAATATTAAATGCACTAAGGGAAAAAGGCCAAGTAACATATAAAGGCAGACAGATCAGAATTACACCAGACTTCTCTCCAGATACTATAAAAGCTAGAAGATGCTGGACAAATGTCATACAGACCTTAAGAGAACACAAATGCTAGTCCAGGCTACTATACCCAGCAAAACTCTCAATTATCATAGATAGACTAACCAAGCTATTCCATGACAAAACCAAATTTACATAATATCTTTCCACAAACCCAGCATTACAAAGAATAATAGCTGGAAAGCTCCAATACAAGGAGGGAAATTATACCCTAGAAAGATCAAGAAAGTAATCATCTTCCAAAAAATCCAAAAGAAGATAGCCACACAAAGATAACTCTACCTCTACTAACAAAAATAACAGGAAGCAAAAATCAGTGTTCCTTAATATCTCTTAACATCAGTGGACTCAATCCCCCAATTAAAAGGCATAGGCTAATTGACTGGATACATAAACAGGACCCAGAATTTTGCTGCATACAGGAAACACACCTCAGTGACAAAGATAGATTTTACCTTAGAGTAAAAGGCTGGAAAATAATTTTTCAAGCAAATAGTCCTAAGAAACAAGCTGGAACAAGTCATTCTAAAAATCTCCAGCCTGAGAACACAAAGGGAGAGACTCATGGCTCTACCTGTATAGGTAGTTGAGGGTGGCCTTGCCAGGCATCAGTGGAAGTGGATGGCCTTGGTGCCTGAAAGTTTGGATTCCCTAGTGTTCTGGAATTTCGAGAGGGAGGTGGGAATGGGAGGATATTAAAAACACACACTCATAGTAATTGGAGGAGGGGTTATGGGGTAAAAAGTTAGGCATCAGTGGAAGTGGACAGCCTTGGTGCCTAAAAGTTTGGATTCCCTAGTGTTGGGGAATTCAAGAGCAGAGAGGCGGGAATAGGAGGATAATGGGAGTATACCCTCATAGAAACTCCCATTATTACATGCATTAGACATGACAGAGGAAGGCCACCAGAAGACTAGATTACAGAATTCAAACAAAAAATTATCGTGTTACTAAAATTTGTTTTGAGAATTGTATATTGCAGAATAAAAAGCCTTGGTTTATCTACTCATCAAGCAAGCTGAGCAGACCTGCTCAAACCTCTGATGTCCTGGAATTCCAGCTGGATGCAGTGAAGACACAGTGTCAGGAGGTTATCAATTTACTCTTCCCATTGCCCCTCTTGTAATATCTCAATGCCCATAATCAGCTTGAAGAAGTTAATGAAGAGTCAGCGCCCCTATTCCCTGGGCTTGGGGACTGAGGTGGTTAATATTTGGGCTGTCTTTCCAGGGAAAGTAGTGATTTTGTTGGAACATGGAGGATTAGCTAGGATTTATTGCATAGCCATAACCTATTGGTAGAAATATGTATAATTGTTATTAAGATGAAGTTATAATTTCTTAAATGGTACAAAATTTACTTTGATTTCAAATTTAAGGTTTTAATTGGTATGAGGTTAATATAAAAGTGAAATTAATATTGTTACACTCATAGGCATTGTGCTTACATAACACATTTAGGAATACAAAACTTAGACCCAATCCTTCTTTAACCTTTCTAACTGATTTGAGATAGTTAGCCTGTGAGTTAAGGGCCTATAGCAAATTCATGGCTCTAAGTTTATTGTTAGGGTGTTTTCTATATTTTATTTAGAAATAGCTGAGAGGCGTTAACAAACAACAGTCCAGATTGCCTTACATGGATAGTTGGTTTTTAAAACATCAGAAGTCCACAGAATTGACATTACAAACATTTCTGTATTAATGTTCATTTTGATTAGAGACCTGTCTGCTCCTGACACCTTCCTGTCTTGGATTCTAAGAAGAAATTGAGCATCTTTGGAGTTACTCCAGTTGTGGTGAGATAGCCACTAGGCAAGAATTGCCTATTTTCACCTACAGACAAATTACTGTCTAGAAAAAGACACAGAAAAGGTGGAATAGATGACTGATTATATCTGCCAAGACAGTAATCAGCTCTTAATAATTCTGCATCACTAGGTCTGTCAGATGATCCTGGGCCAGAAGGCTGAAGATTGGATGCTCCAATATTTTATATTATAGGGACTGTCCAGGTGTTTAGCGGTCTCTATAAATTGGCCAAGTTTTAGAAGCTATGCTTTGTGCTTCCCATAATTTCAGTTAACTCAGTCATTCAGGATATCTGATGGGGTTGAAAACTTATAATCTCACAGCCAATCCCAGCCTTTTACTTTGAGAGAAAAGATTTGAAAGAATGGTTTTCAGCTGACATTCATTCTAAAGCCAAGAAAAATGCCAAGTTCAGAGCTAAGTGTTTTAGTTAGGAGAGATGACAGAGGTTCTGGTTAGTCAACAAAATGATGGACTGGGTATTAGGTCTATCTTGTACCTCATTGGTACAAATTGGTATAATTATGCTCTAATTGTACTTTGAGAGAAAGGTTTTATTTTATCAGGAATGGTGATATGTAGGAGGAGCTAAGGTGGGAGGAGTAAGGAGAGGAGAGGAGAAGCTAGATGATGAGCCATGGAAGGGGAGGGAACATGGAGGCAGATGTTCGCGTGTCTCTGCCAGTCAAAGATAGTTGATATATCTAGGTTTGGTATTGGGTTACATTTCTGATTGTATGGGCATCTTGTTATTGAGCATTACCAAACTTATAAAGCCTTTCATTAACATTAAATAAATTGTATAAAAGCAAAAGGAAAAGGGGAGATGTGATAGGGGTTTTCTAGGGAGGGTAAATGGAGAAAGGGGATAGCATCTGAAATGTAAATAAAATATTCAATAAAAAATATTTTAAAAATAAAAAAAGACATGAAATCCAAATAAACCCCAAAAAACCCACACAAAAAAACAAAAAATAAACAATTCCACTTAAATCAGGGACAAACAAGGCTGCCTACTCTTTCCCTTCCTATTCAAAATGTGCTTGAAGTTCTAGCTAGAGCAATAAGACAATGAAAATTGATCAAGAGGATAAATATCATAAAAGAAGAAGTCATAGTATCATATTCACAAATGAGTTTATAGTTTACACGATTGTCCCTGGAAATTACATGAGAGAAATCATACAGATGATAAATCCCTTTAGCAAAGTGGCTGGACACAAAATCAATTAAAGTAAATAAGTAGTTCCCCTTTAAATAAAGTATATATGGGGTAAGAAAGAAATTAGAGAAACAACAGCCTTTACAAATAATATGATATTATTATATTATATTATATTATATTATACAGCCACAAATAATATAAAATATTTTAATGTACTATAACCAAGCAAGTAAACATGTTGTATGGCAAGAACTTTAAGTGACTAAAGAAAAAAAATTGAGGAAGATATCAGAAGACAGAAAGATAACCCATGTTTCTGGATTGATAGGATTAACATATTAAACATGGACATTTTACCAAAAGTAATCTACAGAGTCCATAAAATTCCCATAAATATTACAACACATTTATTTATAGACCTTGAAAGAGCAATTTTTACCTTTATATGGGAAACTAAAAAATAAACAAACAAACATAAAAACCCAAGATAGCTACAGCAATACTGTACAAAAGACTTTTTGTAGTGTAAAAAGACTTTTTTAGAGGTATCACCATTCATGATTTCAAGCTGTACCTCAAAGTAATAGTAACAAAAACTGCATGGCAAAGAAACAAACATGTTCATCATTAGATAAGAATAAAAAACACAGAAACAAACCCACACATCTATGGACACTTAATGTTTGACAAAGCCAAAATTATCCAAAGGAAAATAAAAACATTCAATAAATGGTTCTGGTCTAACTCGATTTCTGCATGTCCGATAGAAGCATGCAAATAGAGTCTATCTATTACCCTGAGCAAAAGTCATGTCCAAATGGATCAAAGACATCAACATAAATCTGGACAATCTCAATCTAATAGAAGAGTAGTTGGAGAATTGCATAGAACTCATTGTCACAAGAGACAAATTTTTCAAAAGAATACCAATAGTTAAGACACTACAATCAATAATTAATAAATGGGAGCTCATGGAACTGAAAAGCTTTTGCAAGGCTAAGGACACCATCAGTAGGACAAAATAGCAGCCTACAAAGTGAGTAAAGATCTTGACCAACACTAAATCTGATAAAGGAATAATATACAAAATATATAACTAACTCAAAAATTAGAAATTAACAAACCAAACAACCCAATTAAAAATGGGGTATATAGCTAAACAGATAATTTCCAACAAAGTAATCTCTGATGGCTGAGAAGCACCAAGGGAATGGGGAGAACTGGTGGTGTATGTGTGGGTGAGTCAGTATGGGGATAGTGTTTATTGCTGCACTATTCACAATAACTAGGATATAGAAGCACCAATAGATTAATATTGTGATGCATTTGTACAATGGAATTTTTACTTATCTGTAATAAAGATGGAATTATGTTTTTTGAAGAAGCATAGTGTTGAAGATCATCAGAGAAGCAGAATAATTCAAACTCATAAAGTCAAATACTGAAGGTTTTCTCTCATATGTGGTTCAAGGTGGACATACCTTATAGATATATGGAGGTAGAAGACAAAAAATAGAATGGTGTCTACTAAGGGTGGAAAAAGTTATAAAAGGAGAGGGAAAGAGGGAGCAGGAAACTTGAGTGAAAGATAAAAGACATGAAAGTAGAGGAATATTTTGGGAGGAGGAATGGGACTCATCAGAGTAGAAGAGGGTTGTAAGAGGGCAGTGGGAATGAAGAATGACAGTTAACAGGCAAATAATTAATAACATCTTAGGAAACCCCATTATTTTGTAGGCTAAGTTAAAATTAATTTAAAGTAAGCTCAAATATCAAAAATTTTAAAGAAAAGAATTGTAGCAACCATGCTTATCAAGAAACAAATATTTTGTTTTATAATGCAGATGAGTTAACTTGGCCATGTGGTTCAAGCTTGTAATCCAGAACATAAAAGATATAGTCTGGAGGATTAAGATTTCAATGCCATCCTCAGGAATATAAGAAACCCAAGGCTAGTTGGGCTACAAGGGACCTCTTAAAAGCAGACCAATAAGCAAAACCCCTACAACTAGGTATGAAGTAAAAATATGTGGGTTTGTTACAACTTTTGTGTAGTAGTTGGATGGAAAGCGTGAATATTTCTATGGGCTCTGGACTACTTCTAAAAATTAATAAATGGATAACTACAAAAATTGATATTGTTCTAAGGGCAACATAAAAGAATAAAACATACAAAAGAGGTAACTCAAAATAAAATCTTAAAAGACGTACTTAAAGTAAAGAAGTTAATCATTTTAACAAGTCTCTATTAAAGATCTTGAAAATACTGAGTTTCAACAAAGCAATATCATCACAATAGTATTATATATGGTTTAACTTTTTATACTATTTAGTTTTTTAGAATAAAGAAGTTAGTGTTAACTGAGCAATACTAAAAGATGCAAGATATCTTTTTCTTATTTTCAGCATAAGCTTCTAAATGATATTTTGGTTTTCAAATGTTTAAATTATTTTTGAGATTATAATTACATAATTTCGGCTTTCTTCTTCCTCCTGGCAAACTTTCTCATATATCTCTCCTTGCTCTCTCTCAAATTTACAATCTATTTTTCTTTTTAATGTTAATATATATATATATATATATACATATATGTGTGTGTGTAAATTACACTTAT
Source organism: Arvicanthis niloticus (assembly GCF_011762505.2). Lineage (NCBI taxonomy): Eukaryota > Metazoa > Chordata > Mammalia > Rodentia > Muridae > Arvicanthis > Arvicanthis niloticus. The sequence goes on along the minus strand of NC_047659.1, from coordinate 31,871,813 downwards.
ATTTATATATATATATATACACAAAAAAAGATTGACATAAGTATACATCCCTAAAAACATGAACATGAACATCCTGGTCTATAGAGTAACATCTGTAGATTTTTAGGGCAGATCACAATTGATTATTTATAGCAACTTTTTTCACTGTAGACAGTAAAGGGAGATATATGAGATCATACATATGAATAATCATCAAGATAATGTCAGAGGGCAAGAATGAACTGATCATTCTGTGTGCAACATGCCCACTTAGTTAGATTGTTAATCATGTATCTTTAGAAAAAAAGTCAATGAAATATTTTTCTTCATGTTGTAAATAATCAAACATTAAACATTTAGTTGTTTATATTAGTTGATTTGTAGACTAAAGAGTCCTGAAAAAATTATATCTCTGTGGTTCTCATTAAGGTTATATTATAGAGATGGTAGAATAATGGGAGTTTTTGTAGTTTTAAAACTGGTATTTTCCCCTAAATTTTTTAATTATCTTCAATAACTCTTTTGCTCAAATGAAATAATTTATAAATGATTTTGAATATCTTTTTACTAGAACTGAAACTTTAAATGTATTAATTCGAATTTTAATAATTTTCTTTTGTTTTTAATGGGGGAAAATTTCTTTTCTCATTTCTCACTCTATCATGAACACTCTTCATGAAACATGATCCCAAATTCAACTCGGTTCATTTTGTTCTTGATTTATAGAACCAATGTCAATGTGTCATCACTGTACAGGATGTTGATACAAGCTGGACAGAATAGGAATTGCAATCTCAATTTACTCTTCCTATAAATATAAGTATTTGTAATATTTACCACTGACTTGAAACTTTCTGCTGCTGTCCCTATCTGATCTTATAGACAGCTTGCTTACTGATTATCTGCTCTCTCAAACTCTGCATTGTCATTACAGTTTCCAGTGATTCCAAATGCTGTTTCCTAAAGTGACCATGGAGTATTACAGCTGCAGTTCAGTGACTCACAGTCAAGTGGACTCTTGGTGTACCTCCCAGTGAACCTTCTCAGAGCTCAAGAATATTATAAGAATCCTCTTTGTGCTCTGGTATATTTATGATAATTAATTGGACTGCCACTCAGAAAACTCACCCTTGAATTTTATCTGCTCATACTGACTCATACAGTTCAAAATTTATTAAATTTATTGAAATTCAAAAACTCTTAGAAAGCCATATAAAAAATAAATTTACAAAGCAAATACAGAATAATCACCCCTGGGAAGATATTTCCTTGCTAGAAACATTATTTTCTTATCCAGTTAATAGCAGAGCAAAGAATAGGCATTTATGCATCATAATACAATGAAATGTTATAACATACTGACTGTCCTTATTAAATGTAGTCTCATTTTTAAGTTTTGGCCTTTTCATATAATATTACATTGCTGTCTTCAGATAGTTCAGACAATGAGATAAGAATTTTTTATTCCTGCTTATCGTGTTAAAGCTTGTCTCTAACTACATCAACATGTTGGCAGCCAAGTACATGACTTGAAACTGAAAATGGACCCCCAGACAGAGTAATTAATTTAACAGCCTGGCAAGCCAAGGATGGGTAAGATTCTGCACAGAGTCTTACCAACCTAAGACAGAAGTGCATTTCTTTTGATAATGCATATTCTATGACAGGTAAGGAAGGTATTCTTGTCAGAATGACCTAAGACAGGATAAGTCTGGTTTATGCAATAAAAAGGGGGAGATGTGGAGAGCTTTGGAGCTGCCTGGCAGGAATCTGACATTGGCCAAGGACAAGAAAATAGGCTGCTTGTCAGGAATATGACATTGGCCAAGGACAAAAAAAAAGTGGGTTTCAGGCAAGAATCTGTCATCAGGCTGGAACAAAGAAGCAATTTCAGGCAAAAATCTAAATCTTAGGCTAGAACAAAGAAGTAATTACAAGTAGGAATCTACATCTTAAGCTAAAAAAAAGAAGAAGGCTTCAGGCATGAAAATGACTTTGGGCTAGGACAAGGAAGTAGGTGCAGATATTTTGGTCATCTTGATAAGCCCTTAGAAATAGTGATCATAGGACTGATCATAGGACTCTGTTTATTGTTCTTTGACTATCTGGGTTTACTGTCTTGTTTGTTCATTGTTTATTGTGTTACTAGTCTCTCAACCTAGAACTGACACATATACTTGCATTGATTTAAACAGTATAAAAGTAAAAAGGGACGAGGAAGAGGGATGGGGTAAGAAATTAATGGGATGGGGAATGGGGAAAGGACATAACATCTGAAATGTAAATAAATAAAATATTGAATTAAAATTTAAAAATAAATAAAAGGAAGGCATTAGTTTTAAAAAAAGAATAATATATTGTTTATTGGATGCCTACTTGTTCTTTCATTGTTGGCATTCATACAGGGATGGTTTGAACAGTGTTCATTCTTTCCCACCCCCAAAGAAGAAGCTGACAACAAAAGGCTGTATACCTGGTTACCTCCCATGCCGTGACAGTTGAATATACCCACTTTTTCATTTTCTTTGCGGCCCATGTTATCTAAGCATTGATTGGTTTCAACATTTCGTATCTAAAAAGAACACACAAAAATGGGAGAGTTAAACAAATCTAAATACTTAAGACATAAACTCATTCTGCTGTTCATGAATTACAGATTGTTAATGAAATAATACAAATTTGTAAGAAAATGCCTCTAGAAATATGTTTTAACTTTTGCTTTCTATTTTTCTATTTATGATTAGTCTTAAATTTACTTTTAAACTTTACCAAGTTTGAATTGAAACAATGTTAGTTTTGAAATTAGCATCTAATCAAGAAATGAGAGAAACACTCTGTTATAAAAAAAAAAATAAAAAACTTTGAAACATTGGGATATTTTGAAATTCCATAGAGATTAATTAGTTATTAAAGTTCTATAGAATCATATATAAAAATAAAAATAAATTGAATTTGTACTTGAGTTAATATTTTTAGATATCTATAACATATACTCTACCTTATTCATAATAAATGTGATTATTTACATTGTTTCTGTGACTAAGACACACTTGTTCATTTTCTTTGATTCTGGATGTTAAACTTAACAGAAAGATTTTGATAATAAAAAGCAGTTGCAAGATAAATGCCTCAGAATATTGACATTTCCTCAAAAGTAATACTATGTTTCCAAGTACAGATAAAAATTACTTATTTATAACAAAGTATTGACTTGTTATAAATAAGTAATTTTTTGTCTACAATTAACATAAAGTTACACATTTGAGCTTGATGTAACTCAAAAAGATATTTATTAAGATAAAAGATGCTAAAATTTGTAAATTAAGCATAAGCTGTTATAAAAAGAATTGGCCAGAGGAATACTTCTGTTAAGTGATGCATTTTTAAAATCATTGTCCTTATTCAACACACAAGCACCTATTTAGTATTATCTACCTTGTTTCTGAGAATTCTGTACCTCTGTTCCACATAAAGAAATATGCATTTTTATTGTTCACTGTGAAATCACCTTGATATTGTATTTTTACATGGTTATTATGGATTGGATACAAAAGTCTTTCTTTTTAGAAATTAATAAAATTAGAGATGATGGATATAAGTTTATAGAATATAAATGTGGTTTATATGATTCAATGTTTCTATTTTGTGAGTATTATGGCTACATGGTGCTTTTTTGGGAATGAGAAAGAAGTATTTTTATTTGCAGTAAAACCTCAAAGAGGAAATATGAACAGTTATGATTTTACTGGGCGAGTGTTGGAAGTGTTTAGAGATTCTCAAACCCTATTTCAATGGTTTGACACTTAATTCAGAGTTACAGACATGTTCATCAAGAAATCTATGCAACAACCTCCACAGACTGGACAGAAAACACAGTGTTTATTGCACTGAGAACATTTAGGCTTCTGCAAGTATACCTAAGGTGGTATAGTGTTGAATTGTATTCTAAGGCTGATGAAAGTTGTTTGAGAACTGAGCCTCTAGATAAATCTTTTCAAGACTAGCACTTATGTGGCAGATGTGCAGCTTGATCTTCATGTGGGTCCTGAACAACTGGAGCAGCAGCTATCCCAAAAGCTGTTGCCTGTGTGTTGGATATGTTTTTCTAGCTGGACTGCCATTTCTAGCCTCAGTGGGAGAAGACGCACCTAGCCTCACAGAGACTTGATGTGCCGGGGTGGGTAGGAGAAGGAGATAAGGAATGGGGGGTGATTGAGGGAAGGGGTGGGTGAGAGGGGGACAGTAAGAGAGATGTAAAGTGAATAAGTAAAAATTTATAATAATAATAATAAAAGAACTAGCACATGAACAACAATAATGAAGGTAATATTTTTTAGAAGGTGTAGCAAATAGTTCTGTGTGTAGTTCATATAACCTAGAAAATCATACACTATATGGTTGAATTATATCATCATACCTTCTGTTAATTTGTTAAAAAGTTGGATCTCTCAAGGTTAATGCCACTTGATTAAATACTAGGTAAAAGTTACAGTATTATATGTTAAGTTATCTGTATGGCTTTGAATCCAGTATCCTTATTTTCCTCTTGCCTTTTCTTGCCTCAGTTGGACTTACTAAATTGTGTGCTTGTTGATCTATATATTCAGACTTCACTGAATAAGTACCACCCAGCTTTTCTTTTAAAGTAATTCATTAAGCAAATTATTTTTGTGTGACAACCATGTTTAATCCATGGTTCAAGTATATTAGTTTGAAAAGGGTACTTTGAAGCTGACCCTATGAATCAGTGGCAACAGAAAAAGTTCTCTTATTTTGTGTGGATCATTTCAGTTTTAATTTAAAATGTCCTTTTTTGTTTATCTTTAAGCTTAAAAATGGCACATAATTAGCATTTTTGACATTTATATAAAAGGAATTCTAATAGTTAATATATCCAGGTGCTCACCAAAGTAACATATGTAACAGATGTAACTCTATATAACATATATATAGAATTTTGTAACTGATCTGTTTTCACTTATTTATAATCAGTAGAACAACTGTATAGATATTGAGGCAGCCCTGTTTTGAGTTTGTAACTTATAATTGAATTCAGTACCCTAGTTTTATATTATATTATTAGGATTTTCTTAATAAAGAGTTATTCCCTTGTTTTTCTCTGAGCAGCTTCTGGACCCCGAGATTCCTTTGCAGTCTGAAAGTGGCACTGAAGTCAGAACCATGTACTGGTGATAAAGCCTCTGGTAGAAACAAAATGTTGTTCATAATTTAAAAAATAGCAAAGCATACATTCCTCATTGCAAAACCTGATAGTATCATTTAAAAAAGATATTAAATAGGCACTTATCATTTAACTCTGATAAATTAGGTACAAATTTTGAAAAAAAAAAGCCTCCAAGTTTGGGGCTGAGCAAGTATTTGAATGTCTACTTTAATTTAGGTATGTTGTGATTTTATTTGTGAATGAATGACAATAACATGATTTATTATAATAAAAAAGAATGCCTAAAATATGTTATCCATAGTAACAATGTGTTATTGATCCACCATCTATGACATATACACTTGATTTCTGTTCTTTGCCTTCTCTTATGAATTCAGTGATTGAATAAAAAAGCATTTAAAAATTCCACATCTTATATCAAGCACTGCTTGGGGTAAGATATTCCAGAAATAAAGTAAACATAATTTCGTGGTTGTACAGCTTACATTTAAGAATATCATCCTGAGTGAGATAACCCAATCACAAAAGAACACACATAGTATTCACTCACTGATAACTGGATATTAGCCCAGAAGCTCGCAATTCTCAAGATGCAACTCACAGACCACATGAAGCTCATGAAGATGCAAGACCAAACTGTGGGTGCTTCAGTCCTTCTTAGAAGGAGTAACAAAATATTCAAGGAGCAAATATGGAGACAAAGTGTGGGACAGAAACTGAAGGAGGGACTGTCTGGAGACTATTCCACCTAAGTATCCATCCTATGTTCAGTCACCAAAGATAGCCTCTGATGTGGATGTCAGGAAGTGCATGCTGACAGGCGCCTGATATAGTTGTGTCTTTAGAGGTCTGCCAGAGCCTGATATATACAGAGGCAGATGCTCACAGCTAACCCTTGAATTGATCATGGGGTTTCCAATGGAGGAATTAGAAGACTGAAGGAGCAGAAAGGGTTTGTGGCCTTATAGGGAGAGCAACAATACTAACCAACCAGAACTCCTAGGGTCTACACTACCAGCCTGGGAGCACAGAGGCACCCATGGTTCCAGTTGTATATGTAGGGAAGGATGGCCTTATTGTGCATAGGTGGGAGAGGAGATCCTTGACCCAATGAAGGCTGGACGCCCAGTAGGGTGGAATTCGAGCCTGGAGAGGTGGAAGTGGGGGGTAGGTGGGGACACATCCTCATAGAAGTAGGAGGAGGGGGGAGAGGATAAGGGTTTCCTGTGCGGGGAGAAATGGGGGAAGGGGATAACATCTGAAATGTAAATAAATTATCCAAAAAAAAAAAAAAGAAGAATGACAGAGAGCATTAAAAATATATTCATAGCAAGTCGGAAGATTAAAATTTCTTATGGGAGAAGGATAATTACTGTCTCCCAAAAATATGACTCTCCATTAGTTATTCAATACAAAATGGTTGGCCCTGAAGTCATATACACATAAGCTATACTAAATAAACTCACAGTGTTATATGTATGTATTTATGCATATGTGTGTAATCTTAATAACCAAAGGAAAGGGGCCATGAGTATGCCATGGTGGAGTTAAAGGGAGAAAGAGAAATGGGAAAGCAATGAATTATGTTTTACTCTAAATAGTATTATTGGGCATAACTCAAGGAGATAGTCCTGAAAATCTAATTTTTATTGAGAAAAATAATAGTATAAAACATATTTTTTATAATAAGAAATATCAAGGTATTTAGAAGCAAAAGATTGATTAGTCTTTAAATAAGTAAAGACAATATGATATCCAGGAAAACATATTCTTGTAAAAATTAAGGTGGAACAAACCAAATTATCACTTGACTTTTCAAAGTATGCAAAGTCAGGTTGCCAATGAAGAACTTTGGATTTACCAACTTGATTTTCAAATATAAATAGCACTAAGGTTGCAACATACATGAATTTAGGATATTGTTCTCAATAAATAAGGGCATATTTGTTCATTTTTAGGGACTGAACTTGGGCTATTTTGTGATGTATATTTTACTTCCTGCATCATATTCCAGCTATTTGGAAGCTCTTCTGGTTCCATGGATGCTGTGGGTTAAGGCCACCATACTTTACCTCCTGATCTCCACTATTGTCCTCTACTCTAAAAACCCACTGCTCTTCTTGAGATTATGGCAGCAGGAAACATTTTCTTTCTGGCTCCCTGTCTTGTTTCTAACTCACTATCAGCAGCCAAAGTGAGGTTTTACTGTGCATGCATATCCCGAGAACACCAGATTAGTTCAAGACTAAATAATGCATGGATTTCTCCTTGCTCACTCTTCTATGGCCACAGCTACTAATCAGTTATGGTATCCTGTAACTTGGCAGGGCATCTGTCTGTCATTCTCCCTTCTTTTCTTCTTCTTTTTATTATTTTTTATTGGATATTTTATTTACATTTCAGATGCCATCCCATTTCCCCGTTCTACCCCCCGCCCCAGAAAACCCCTATCCCATGCCCTCTTTTCCTTTTTGCTTTTATACACTTTTAAAAAATGTTAATCAAAGGCTTTATAAGTTTGGTAATGCTCAATCAGAAATGTAACCCAATACCCAACCTAGATATATCAACTATCTTTGACTGGTGGAGACATGTGAACATGCCTCCATGTCCCCCCTCTCTTTCTCTCTCTTTCTCTCTCTCATCACCTAGCTTCTCCTGTCCTTCTTCTCCTCCTCTCCTTAATCCTTCTCTTCCTCTCGGTACTCCTCACACCTTAGCTCCTCCTACATATCACCCTTCCTGATAAAATAAAACTTTTCTTTCAAAATACAATTAGAGCATAATTATGTTAATTTGTACCAATGAGGTACAAAATAGTTCTAATACCCAGTCCATTATTTTGTTGACTAACCAGAACCTCTGTCATCTCTCCTAACTAAAACACTTAGCTCTGAACCTGGCTTTTTTCTTGGCTTTAGAATGAATGTCAGCTGAAAACCATCCATTCAATTTTTTTCTCTCAAAGTAAATAGCCAGGATTGGCTATGAGACTGTAAGTTTTCAACCCTGTCAGAGATCCAGAATGACTGAGTTAACTGAAATTATGGGAAGCACAAAGCAAGTTTCTGTAAGGCAAAGGACATTGTCAACAAGACAAAACAGCAATCTTTTCTTCTTTTACAATTAAAATGGCTTGTTCTGTTAAGACTATGGATTATTTTTCATCAATTGTTAAGCAATTATTTCTGAGAATATTTTCCCTTTAATATCTGATAGTTTCTTATATTTTAATCATACCTTTAGCGCTTTGCTAAATTTGAATATTAATGTTCCTTTCTAGATTACAGTTCACAATATTTACCTTATATTTTGTTTTTGTTAATGATTAGTTTGTATCTGAAATCTCAATATATTTGTAGTATCTATAATGGTCTATATTTCCAGGTTTTACAGTTGTTTAACATTCATTTCTTTATATAGTTTTTTCAAAATTATTTTTTCTTTCTTTGCATAAATACTATTTTTTCAGTGGGAAGGTTGATCGGGGCCATTTTCTACTTCAGACTGAGAATTGTCTTCTCTGTGCTTTTAAAGATTATTGATTAAAAGGTTTCTACTATGTTTTATAATCTCTTAGTTTTTTGTTTTGTTTTGTTGGTCTGAAACTTGATTTTCTCTCTTTGACATTACCTTTAGACTTTGGTTTCATTCTCTGTTTTTTCTTAAAGGGGCGGGGAGGGGGGTTCATAAAGTAAGATTCAAGAATCCACAGGAAACAGGACACTGAAACACTTCAGATGAGAAAGTGGAAACTCCACCTAGGTGCAAAATGCCCTTTTTCAGTTCAACTACTAATTGTAAATTAACTGGAAAAAAAATCTCATCAGTAACTACAGGACATTATTGAATAGAAATAATAATAATAAGAAATAATAATTTGAAAAAATATATACAAAGGAATGAATGTTAAATGACTATAAAACCAGGAAATATATACCAATATAGATAATACATATATATTAAAATTTCAGATAATACCTGTATTGATAATACAGGTATTACTGTGTCCAAGTTTCTATCTACCTCTCCTTTCTTCCTTCTGTTCTCTCTGCAAACATGTCAGTGTCATGCCAGTGATGAATGTGGCACCTCTCATTATATAGTCAGTGAGTCTCTCTCAATATCTCATTTATATGATATTGATGTGTCAAAGTCACATCATGTTTTCTTCTTTTTCCTCTTTCTATCCATTTTTTGTTTTTAGTCTGTGACCTGGTGTTCTTTTTGTTTTAGTTCAATGATGTCATTCCCAAAGAATTTCAAAATAGATCTATTTTTATTAGTAGAAGCCTGCCCTATTTTTGAAGATGCAACCATGCTTGTGGCTTCTTAATTTAAGTGCAAGTAGTGTCACTCGTCCTTCAGAATGTAGCATGGAGTGGTTATTGTATCTGAAATAAAGCTAAGTCTGTCAAGCTGCCTGGATACTAAAGTTGGGAGACTAGAAATAACATGGACGGATGGTTTAGAAAACTTGTCAAATGTGTTGCCTGCAATCAGTGCACACTTATATAAGCTGCTGAAGCTTAACCTTCATATTAGCTTATTCAGCCAACTCCACCTCCACCATAATAAAAATATTTACTTATATGTAATGAACTTTTACCCACTGTGTTAATTTTTTCCCTTTTGTCCTTGTCACTTATACAAAAATACCTAAACAAAATAACGTAATGGAGAAAAAGGTGGTTTTCATAGATACTCTCAGAGATTTTAATCCATTATGGCAGAGCAGGTGTAGATTAACAGAGCCAATCGAAAGAGTGTCTACACCACTCCCTTTCTCCGCACTATGTGGCTAGTTCAGTCCACATTTAGGGAAGGTGTTCTTTTCTACTTTATGTCTATAGAATTTAAAGGAACAGACAAACTCACAGGTGTAGTTAATTAAACTCCTGGGCACTTTTAAATCCAATCATTTTGAAAATCAAGATTTATCTCCCATTAAGACAAAGAAGTGACAAACATTGAACTAAAGTTAAGTAGTTTTTACAGGTAATGAATATAGTTATTATATTGAAGCTGGAAACTGCTAGGCCCAGCTTTCAGATAAGTGATTGTTATAAAAAAGGCCTAGAAGGAACATGTAAGAAAAGAGTTGTTGTAGATCAGAGGCAACTAAAGCCATAATTGTAAGTCATAAATCATCCAGAAACACAGTTGGGAATCCAGTTCTGTAGACTAAAAACAGGGTCAGTAAGATGGCTCAGCAGGGAATTGTCATTTTCTTCCAAACCTGAAAACTTAACTTCTATCACTAGGGTCGGCATAGTGTAAATTTGCCTCTGACCTACTAGAGTTACTATTGTGTATGTGAGTTTAAAACCAGAAACCTAAGGACAATTTGGTATCACAGTCCAGACAAGTGTGTGCTCCTAAAGGGTATCTGTGACAACAATGGGCAAGGTTCTGTCCTGCCACTGATATCTGTCTTGAGAAATAGCAATCAACCAGCAAAGTATTTTATCCTTTAAGAATCCCTCATGTGTGTGTTCTATGACCTACATCAAAGTAACCAGAGCAAGGCTGGAGTTTGAAAGTCTGAAAACTCATTGACTTATTTTCTATGCTGTGATATAGCGTTGACTGCATGGCATAAGACCAAGACATTTCTAATTTTAATTGGTTATCTGCTTTTAAGTTTCTTTGTTTACATATTATCTTTTTATTGATTAGAAATAATTCTTAAAGATATAAATGAGGGTACTGTTTGTAATACTTTATTGTTGATGTTTGAAGTGAGCAAGCCATTACACAGCTTTTTTCTGTTCACTAGAAGCTCTCTTAGCAGTACTTAGCTTTATTCCCTTAGCTGGACTGCCAAGAACAGAGTTACTGCAATCTAAAAATAGTGAGATTGTCCTCTTGCCACCAATCAATCTTTACAATAAAAATTCCATTGTAGAAGTGAAGAATAAAATCATTTATGCTTGCACAAGAACCTTAGAAATATTAATCACATCAGTATATTTATATTTTAATTGGTTATCATTACTTAACCTTAAATATTAATACTGACTCTACATTAACTTTCATAACATAGTTACTTTGTTGTATATATGATAATTATATTTTACACTCTAAACTTGATTGAATCCTAAGGAAAGTAGTTTGAATAGTTAACAAATCCAAAGTTTCTTTACTCAAATGCCGAACTGCATATAGTTATAAGTTTACTGCAGCTTTTTGTATCAAAATCAAGTATTTGATACAATATTTAAGTAGTAAAATCAAACTGAATTCAGCTCTAAATTATCAAAATATGACTTATTTCACCTACAGATGGGCATACTCATTTATTCTGGATTAAAATCAGCTGCTGGGTCCCCAAGATATTGGAATTAAACCATGAATAGAAAATGCCCACATTTGTGTGTCTGACCTAGAAAGAGACTTATTTTTACTGGGTTATCCAATTTAAAAGGTCAAGAACATTGTGAATCTATAAATAAATCTGATTACCAAGGATGGTAAGCCTTTAAGTATTTTAGCTTCCACACTTATTAGTAACTGATTGTATCCATAATCCATGCAGTCTCGCAGCTTTACATATGTCTATTTTTGTCTGTTTAAGTATGCTCCACAGAAATATTTAAGAAATAAAATACCATGCATTTAAGGGCATTAACTAGCTGATATGGTTAAAGGATCTAAGAGGAAAAGAAAGTGCTGAGGTCAACAGTACAATACAAAATGAACAGACCAATGTCAAAACATGTCTAGGGACCAAGCAAATGGAAATTTTAAGTACCAAGGGTTAAGTCACTTGGCTCCAGAAATCCTCCTTTCATCTGCTTGCCCTCTGATAGTCTTTTGTTCCAAATAGCTTACAATACACACAGAATAATACCCCGTCAAAGCTCAGAAATTAGACTAGCATTCTATTTCCAAGGTTATTTATTTCAATCTTGTATTTGAATTAGTCTTTATATTTAGAATATCTGAACCTGTTGTGTTAAATCTACATAAGCTAAAGGGTTACTTAAGAGAGAAGTTAATGCTGCAAAGGGCTCAACCTTCTTATTCCATTATGAGCTGCTTACTGAGTCTAAAAGGCACATGCTTCATTAAGTTACTTAAAGGTTTGAGTTCAAAGCAATTGCACATCTTTTAACTTCTGATTGTCAATCTTGAATATTTTTTGGGTTGGAGAAAGTAATATTTCAATTATCTGAATAAGATGTAAACATCAGACAGTAATATAATATGTCTGACATGAGTAGCTTTACTGATGTTCATTTCATTGCTGATCTATAAAAACTGATTGCCACGAGCCTCTAAATCATCAAACAAAGTGGAGAAAACTATAAAGAAAATTTGATGGAGAAATGTTTCCTTTTATCAACTTAGAACAATAATAAATATAAAGACTATTTAGAAAACTGACATTAAAGAGTATGCAACATCTTAAATAGTTAAAATTGACTAGGCATTAAAGAAGTCTATGATTAGATTAAAAAATAATTTGATAACAAGTATCTTCTACATCTGGCACAACCTCCAAATTCTATTAGAATGTCCCTTCTAACATAATGGAAAACATGACCGGTAGTAAAAAGAAAAAGCCTCATATCGTGACTGTTGTCCATTAGCAGTTAAACACTAACACATTCTCAAGGTGCCCATATTAAATTGTGTATACACAGCTAAGCAAAATGGAATTGAGGAGATCTTGGTGAATTTCCCTTTCTGTTTCCATGGATACAGATGTTGTGTTGAATTTCTTTGGAGTCTGCTTTTAAGGTAGAAAGCTATAGTACACTAACATTCCAGGAAGCTGAAAACTTTAAATTTATTTCGTGTTTCAGTAAGACCATACCATTATGTAGTTCATTCAGGGCACTTTGACCTCCACATTTTTCTTGACTGTTTGATTATATCTTGGCCCTCCTGCATTCACTCTCAATTTCATTCACATTCAATTTCAGTAGAATGGCTCTAAAATACAGGATCTTGTTTGTTTTTTTATTTAACTTTGCATTCTTAGCATATGAAAAAGGACTCAGGTTTTATGGAATAAAAATATTTTAGTGAATATAATGCAGTTATTTTCTTTCATGAAATCAGAAATGTATGAGCTATAGTGCAAGACTTCGATATTTATTTGAATTCTGACTTCAATAATTAACTTGCTAAGTGACATTTAGGCCAGTCATCCAAATTCTTTCAGAAACTAAAACACAAAAACAGCCTACATTGAAGAAGTATTGTCAGGTAGAAATAATAAAATTAATGGAAACTACCTAGACCATTATTAACATCATGAAAAAATCAGTTTCACTACCTTGTCTTCCCAGGATCTGTAGCAGACAATCTAGCTTAGGTACTTACTAAAGCCGCACTTTCTGAATTTCAATGATGCTATGAGATTAGATATGAGCCTTTCTTGCCCGTTGATGTCTCAGGATTTTCCCCAATGCACTATGTATACTATTCTATGTATATTACAAACAAAAAACACACACACAAACAAACCAATCAGTATATAAAATTTGAGGAATATTTTTCACATTTCTGATTTTTACAGAAAATCGATAATTTAAAATTAGCACATTATCAAAAGGAATTTGCCTGGACTAAATTTTAATTTAAAAGGAAATTAATTAGATTTCCTGGATATGCACAACACTTAAAATTAATTTTTTATTTTGACTGTAAGTATCTAGATCTGTTTTGTCAATAAACTTCAAGTATTTTCAAGAGTTAATTTGTAGGTCCCCGTGAGTTTGCCAAAGTTTCGCTCCTTGATTATTTTCACTCACTTAATTAAAAGGAGATCAGTATTCTTCTCATATGTTTCTGAGAAACTGGAAAGAATACTCTATATCAAGAAGAGAAATACTGCTCTTCTATAAGGTAGATTGGAATTCATGATCAATGAGATTTTTAAATATAGAGATAGGAATATTAAACACTTTACTAGACATTATTAATTGATTATCATAGTTTGTGGGAGATGAATGTTCTTGTTTAAAGTGCATTCTCATACACTCTAAATATAAGCCTCTGTGAAATCAATGTTAACATGTAAATATTATATATTAGAAAGAAACAAATATAATATCCTATTTATAGAAACAAAATAAAATTTGAACTAATTAGTGACTTAAACTACATGTGAAAAATTGTCAATGTTACTATATGTAAGACTTTTCATTACACAATTCAGATTAAATACATGGAAACTGAAATTCAGTTTAAAGAACTGCATTGACAACAGATGAAGGATAGACTTTTGGCCAATAAAACATTGGGAAGGCACTTCAAAATAACCATTAAAAACTACTCAGCTCCATTCAACATAATTAAATTTTCTTTTATTGTTTTCTTTCCATACAGGTGGACTACAAAAATACTAAATTGAACATGATTAACTATTATGTATTTTACAATTATGATATACAAATGATAATTAAAATGTAAAGTTATATTTATTAAATGTTTTGTAAATTAACTATATTATTGTGGTCAAATGGTTTTTATGATAACCTATAAATTATAAGTGATGACAGATGTTTCAATCTTAGATTTCATTTAGAAAATATATTTTATTGTTCAAAAATACATGACTGTAACAAAATTTGTGGCTACATAACTTAAGTAGTCTGCAATGTTTCAAATATCAATTTTGCTTTCAATCCAGAAAACATTAATAGTTATAATACTCAGAAGTAAAAACTATTTGGAGTTCACAGACAAAATAATTAAGAGAATAATTATTACCATATTACCAACACACTGTTGTTTGTTGGTAAAGAAACAATAAAATATTGTTTGTACAGTCCTAAACTACCCCATACTTTACAATTTCCCAAGTTGAAAAACTTCACAGTCCTTGAAAAAAAAAAGAGAAATCATTTAAAATAGATCCATTTAAAATCTTTATAGTATTTTATTCATAACACAAAAAATTGAGCTCCTTAGAAATTGCTCCATTTGCAAAATATATTTATAACTTAAGGAAAATAAAAATTCATACCTCACCAAGTGAGTAATAACGTCTTGGAATCTGGGAGTCCGGATAGATGTTTTCTAGGTACCAAGAAAAAGGCTTACACTTCAGATTTTCCCTTAGTGTTTTTCTGACTGACACATCTCCATAATCCACTTTGACAACACCTGGAATGTTTCAGAAAACACAAATGAGTTGTGCTATTTTTGCTCAATTTTAGTCTGTATACTTGCTGTCTACTTTCTTTATAATTCCATAAAACTTATTTGCATGTATAGTTGGCACTAAGCTAGATCTTTTTCAGTACCATCCAATTCATTAGATATAAGAAAATCAATTCTTTTATTGCTTATGACTTTTGAAATATAAATGTTTGATGCAAATTACTTGTCATTCTTGAATTGAAAAAAATCATCTGCTAAATATAAACTGGTGTTAATGTGGTGTCTAATATGCAAAGCTTAACTCAACTATCTAATGTGATTTTTTTTTTACTCAATGAAAACTTCATTGCTTTGCTAATGCTCATATTTTCCCATTAGAATCATTTATTCTCTATTTGTAGACTTTATGGGAAATTTATGTAAATATGATGTTCATAATAGAGCGTACATATGCTCAATTTTTCTTCCTGTACTTCTTTCTAAGCTTACCAAAGACTGTGTTCATGACTTATTGATTTATTCTATATTATGAGCTTACCAAACATCACCTAAGTGCTTTGAAAAAATTAGTAAGTAAGTAAGTAAGTAAATATTTAAAAACTAGCATAAACAATGTACAGGAATATATACACATTTTGTTTAATTTTTATAACTTTATTTCAGATGACAGAAGACCATTTGGATTAAAATAACTATTTTACTGGTAACCATACAAAGATATTTTCTTTTAGAAAAAAAAATACTAACATTTTTAATTAGTATTTCTATAGGAACAATAAAAGTATAACAATTTGTTCATTATTTGCATAAGATCATCCAATAATTGTGTCAAGATTCCAATTATTTCTTACACTATTTTGTACAATCAATAATTAAGGCCAGTGACTATTATATTCTGATAGTACAAATTTCTAGTACTTAGGTTATTATATTTCTACAGTGAAGCAGTATCTAAGCAACAGTTGCTTAGACACCCAGTGTCTATGACAAATCCCATCATCAGGCCACAAGTTTCAAAAGCAACTGCAATCCAAATCCCAATATCCATTATTCTACCTCCTCTGCCTCTCGAGAACTTTGGTTAATTTGGAGTTTAATGCCAAAGTCTTATTCCAATGACACTCCAACAGCAAAAGCAATATTTCCAACAGAAATATCAATTATTTAAACTGGTCTGTAGACAGAAAATGTCATCTTTTTGTTTTGATGGTTTTTGTTTAAGAAATAAATACCTGTTTTTAAAATATTTTTATCCAGAACCTACAACCTGGAATGTAATCTTAAAATAATGAGATTTAAAAAAATATCATGAGACACCCAGCTGATCTACTCCCCTGTGGAAACTGCGTTTGGTTTGGAGGCATCCTAGAGAGGCCACAGTCCCGAGAGCTGCAGGTAGGAGCACCGGCACACTGCCCTAGGCCCCAGAGGCACAAGTGGCAGTAGGGAGCCCTCAGAGTGCACTTGGCATCCAGACCCCACCCCTGCAGAATACCACTCACCTTCCGCCCCTCACTCAGATTCTGGTGACTGGAGCAGACACCCAGCTGATCTGCTCCTTTGTGGAAGCTGCGTCCAGAGGCATCCTAGAGAAGCCACTGACCTCAGAGCAGGGGACACCATATCCTGAGGCATCCTAGAGGATCAACTATACTCAGAGCAGCAAACACCTAGCTGGTCTACTACCATGGAGACACCATATCCTGAGATATCCTAGAGGAGCCACTGCACCCAGAACAGCTAGAGCTCAGAATCGCAGAGACATCCAGACCCCGAGGAGTTCTGACACAACCAAGATAACTGGAAAGGCAGGCTCCAGTCAGAACCAGTGAGTGCAGGTAGCACTAGAGCTAACCAAATGGCGAAAGGCAAGAATAAGAATGTAAACAACAGAAACCAAAGTTACTTGGCATCACCAGAACCCAGTTCTCCCAACATAGCAAGTCCTGAACAGCATATCACACAGGAAAAGCAGGATTCAGAATTAAAATCACTTCTCATGATGATGATAGAGGACTTTAAAAAGGACATAAACAACACTCTCAAAGAATTTGAGGAGAACACAGGTAAACATGTAGAAGCCCTTAAAGAAATTCAAGAAAACACAATCAAACAGGTGAAGGAATTACACAAAACTGTCCATGTTCTAAAAATGGAAGTAGAAATAACAAAGAAATCTCAAAAAGAAACTACCCTGGAGATAGAAAACCTAGGAAAAAGATCAGAAGTCATAGATGCAAGCATCATCAACAGAATACAAGAGACAGAAGAGAGAATCTCATGCCCAGAAGATACCATGGAAAACATAGACACAATGGTCAAAGAAAATGTGAAATGCAAAAAGCTCCTAACACAAAACATCCAGGAAATCCAGGACACAACGAGACAACCAAACCTAAGGATAATAGGTATAGATGAGGGGGAAGATTCCCAACTTAAAGGGTCAGTAAATATCTTCAACAAAATTACAGAGGAAAACTTCCCTAACCTAAAGAAAGAGATGTCCTTAAATATACAAGAAGCCTACAGAACCCCAAATAGACTAGACCAAAAAGAAAAAGAATACCTCCCGACACATAATAATCAAAACATCAAATATACAAAACAAAGAGAAGATACTAAAAGCAGTAAGGGAAAAAGGCAAAGTAACATATAAAGGCAGACCTATAAGAATTACACCAGACTTCTCACCAGAGACTATAAAAGCCAGAAGATCCTGGACTGATATTATATAGACCCTAAGAGATCAAAAATGCCAGCCCAAACTACTATACCCAGCAAAACTCTTCAATCACTATTGATGAAGACATCAAGATATTTCATGACAAAAGCAAATTTACACAATATCTTTCCACAAATCCAGCACTTCAAAGGATAATGGATGGAAAACTCCAACACAAGGAGGGAAACTACAACCAAGAAAAAGCAAGAAAGTAGTCTTCCAGAAACCCCAAAAGAAGATAGTTACACAAACATAATTCTACCTCTAATAACAAAAATAACAGAAAGCAACAATAATTTTCCTTAATATATCTTAATATCAATGGACTCAATTCTCCAATAAAAAGATGTAGACTATAAGACTGGATACATAAACAGGAACCAGAATTTTGCTGCATACAGGAAATGCAACTCTGTGACAAAGACAGACACTACATCACAGTAAGAGGATGGAAAACAATCTTCCAAGCAGATGGTCACAAGAAACAAACTGGAGTAGCCATTCTAATACCAAATAAAATTGATTTTCAACCAGAAGTAATCAAAAAAGATAAGGAAGAAATACTCATCAAAGGAAAAATGTACCAAGAAGAACTCTCAATTCTGAACATCTATGCCGGAAATGCAAGGGCACCCACATACATAAAAGAAACTTTACTAAAGCTCAAACATACTTTGCACCTCATACAATAATAGTGGGGGATTTCAACACCCCACTCCCAGCAATGGACAGATCGTGGAAACAGAAACTAAACCGAGACACAATGAAACTAACAGAAGCTATGAAACAAATGGATTTAACTGATATCTATAGAACATTTCATCTTAAAAAAAGAATATACCTTTTTCTCATCAACTCATGGTACCTTCTCCAAAATAGACCATATAATTCGTCACAAAACAGGCCTCAAAATATACAAAAAGATTGAAATAATCCCATGTACCCTATCAGACCACCATGGACTAAGGCTGGTCCTCAATAACAACAAAAACAATGGAGAGCCCACATACATGTAGAAACTGAACAATGCTCTACTCAATGATGACTTGGTCAAGGAAGAAGTAAAGAAAGAAATTAAAGACTTTTTAGAATTTAATAAAAAGGAGGACACATCATACCAAACTTGTGGGACTTCATGAAAGCAGTACTAAGAGGAAAATTCATAGCTCTAAATGCTTACAAAAAACAAACAAACAAACAAACAAAAAAACTGGAGAGAGCATACACTAAGAACTTGACAGCACACCTGAAAGCTTTAGAACAAAAAGAAGCTAACATTCCCAAGAGTAGATAGCAGGAAATAATCAAACTCAAAGCTGAAATCAACCAAGTAGAAACAGAAAGAACTATAAAGAACATCAACAAAACTAAGAGCTGGTTCTTTGAGAAAATAAACAAGATAGATAAAGCCTTAGCCAGACTAATCACAGTGCACAGAGACAGTATACAAATTAATAAAATGAGAACTGAAAAGGAAGACATAACAACAGAAACTGAGGAAATTCAAAAAATCATCAGATCCTACTACAAAGGCCTATACTCAACAAAATTGGAAAATCTGGATGAAATGGACAATTTTCTAGACAGACACCAGGTACCAAAGTTAAACAAGGAGCAGATAAATCATCTAAACAGTCCCATAACCCCTAAAGAAATAGAAGCAATCATTAAAAGTCTCCACACCAAAAAGAGTCCGGGTCCAGATGGTTTAGTGCAGAATTCTATCAGATCTTCAAGGAAGATCTAAGACCAATTCTCTTCAAACTATTCCACAGAATAGAAACAGAAGGAACAATACCCAATTCGTTCTATGAAGCTACAATTACGCTCATACCTACATCTCACAAAGACCCAACAAAGAAAGAGAACTACAGACCAATCTTGATTATGAATATTGATGAAAAAATACTCAATAAAATTCTCACAAACCGAATCCAAGAACGCATCAAAACAATCATACATCATGATCAAGTAGGCTTTATCCCAAAAATGCAGGAATGGTTCAATATTTGAAAATCCATTGATGTAATCCACTACATAAATAAACTCAAAGAAAAAAAAAACACATGATCATCTCAATAGATGCCGAGAAAGCATTTGACAAAATTCAACATCCCTTCATGTTAAAAATATTGGAAAGATCAGAAATTCAAGGCACATACCTAAACACAGTGAAAGCAATATACAGCAAGCCAGTAGCCAACATCAAACTAAATGGAGAGAACCTTGAAGCAATCCCACTAAGATCAGGGACTAGACAAGGCTGCCCACTCTCACCCTACCTATTCAATATAGTACTGGAAGTCCTAGCCAGAGCAATTAGACAACAAAAGGAAGTCAAAGGAATTCAAATAGGAAAAGAAGAAGTCAAAATTTCACTATTTGCAGATGTATATGATAGTATACTTAAGTGACCCTAAAACTTCCACCAGAGAACTCCTAAATCTGATAAACAACTTCAGCAAAGTAGCTGTATATAAAATCAACTTAAACAAAGCAGTAGCCTTCCTCTACTCAAAGGATAAACAGGCTGAGAAAGAAATTAGGGAAATGACATCCTTCACAATAGTCACAAATAATATAAAATATCTTTGAGTGAATCTAACTAAGCAATTGAAAGATCTGTATGACAAGAACTTCAAGTCTCTGAAGAAAGAAATTGAAGAAGATCTCAGAAGATGGAAAGATCTCCCATGCTCCTGGATTGGCAGGATTAACTTAGTAAAAATGGCCATCTTGCCAAATGCAATCTATAAATTCAATGCAATACCCATCAAAATTCCAAACCAATTCTTCATAGAGATAGAAAGAGCAATTTACAAATTCATTTGAAATAACAAAAAACCCAGGATAGTGAGAATCATTCTTAACAATAAAAGAACTTCTGGGGGAATCACCACCTTTGACCTCAAACTGTACTACAGAGCAATAGTAATAAAAACTGCATGGTATTGGTACAGAGACAGGCAGGAAGATCAATGGAATAGAATTGAAGATCCAGAAATGAGCCCACACACCTATGGTCACTTTATCTTTGACAAATGAGCTAAAACCTTTCAGTGGAAAAAGGACAGTATTTTTAACAAATGGCGCTGGATCAACTGCATGTAGAAAAATGCAAATCAATCCATTCTTTTTTTATTTTATATTATATTTACATTTGAGATGCCATTCCTTTTCCCCATTTCTCCTCCTTAGAAGCCCCTATCCCATCCCCCCTTTCCTTTTTGCTTTTATACAATTTTTAAAATGTTAATCAAAGGCTTTATAAGTTTGGTAATGTTCAATCAGAAGTGTAACCCAATACCCAACCTAGATATATAAACTATCTTTGACTGGTGGAGACACGTGAATTCATCCCCTTGTACAAAGCTCAAGTCCAAGTGGATAAAGGACCTTCACATAAAACCAGATACACTGAAACTAATAGAAGAGAAGGTGGGGAAGACCCTTGAATACCTGGGCACAGGGGAAAAGTTCCTGAACAGAACACCAATGGCTTATGCTCTAAGATCAAGAATTGACAAATGGGACCTCATAAAATTGCAAAGCTTCTGTAAGGCAAAAGATACTGTCAATAAGACAAAACAGCAACCAACAGATTGGGAAAAGATCATTACCAATTCTAGATCCGATAGAGGGCTATTATCCAATATATACAAAGAACTTAATAAGTTAGACTCCAGATAACCAAATAACCCTATTAAAAATGGGGTACAGAGCTAAACAAAGAATTCTCAACTGAGGAAACTTGAATGGCCAAGAAGCACCTAAAGAAATGTTCAACATCCTTAGTCATCAGGGAAATGCAAATCAAAACAACCCTGAGATACCACCTCAAACCAGTCAGAATGGCTAAGATAAAAAATTCAAGTGATGATAGATGCTGGTGAGGATATGGAGAAAGAGGAACACTCCTCCATTGTTGGTGGGGTTACAAGCTGGTACAACCACTCTGGAAATCAGTCTGGTGGTTCCTCAGAAAATTGGACATAGCACTACCTGAGGACCCAGCTACACCACTCCTGGGCATATACCCAGAAGATGCTCCAACATATAACAAGGACATATGTTCCACTATGTTCATAGCAGCCTTATTTATAATAATCAGAAGCTGGAAAAAAAACCCAGATGTCCTTCAACAGATGAATGGATACAAAAACTGTGGTATATTTACACAATGGTAAATATAAAATATTCATTAAAAATAATGAATTTGAGAAATTCTTAGGTAAATGGATGGAACTAGAAAATATCATCCTGAATGAGGTAACCCAATCACAAAAGAACACACATGGTATTTACTCTCTGATAAGCGGATGTTAGCCCAAAAGCTTGAAATAGTCAAGATTCAACTCACTGACCACATGAAGCTCATGAAGAAGGAAGACAAAGTGTGGATGCCTTGGTCCTTCTGGGAAGGAGTGACAGAATGCTCAAGAGAGCAAATAAGGTGACAAAGTGTGGGACAGAAAGTCAAGGAGGGGCCATCGGGAGACCATTCTACCTTGATATCTGTCCCATGTGCAGTCACCAAAGATAGACTCTGATATGGATGTCAGGAAGTGCATGCTGACAGGAGCCTGATACAGCTGTCTCCTCAAAGGTCTTCTGGAGTCTGACATATCCAGAGGAGGATGCTCGCAGCTACCCATTGATCTGATCAAGTGTTCCCAATGAAGACGTTAGAGGATTGAAGGAGCTAAAAGGGTTGGTGGCCCCAAGAGATCAACAGTGCCAGCCAACCAGAGCTCCCCAGGTTCTAAACCACCAGCCTGGGAGCACAAAGAGAGGTACCCATGACTTCAGCTGTATACTTAGGGGAGGATGGACTTCTCAGGCATGGGTGGGAGAGGAGATCCCTGGTCCCATGAAGCCTGAACACTGAGCAGGGGGTTATTTGAGGGTGGGGAGGGGGTAGTGGAGGGTAGGTGGGGGTGCACCCTTGTGGAGGCAGGAGGGGGGATGGGATAGGGGGTTCCTAGGTGGTGGGGGAATGGGGTGAGGGGACAAAGTCTGAAATATATTTTAAAGAAATAAAAAAAGAAAAAGAATATCATATGCTGATAAAATGGTCAGGGAAAGAATGGCTTATTGTAGTAAAAGTTATGACAGTTAAAACTGCATAAACATAGCCCTCAAGATTATAAAGAGATGCCCGCAAGTCTAGAAAGAAAGCACTGAACCCTCCCGTGCTTTAATTCAATAGTGATATTAGTGTTCAGGGTTCATTTTTCTGTGTTAGATGAAGTTAATTGAAATGACTTATTTGATGTCCACATTCTCATTTTTCAGCACATTATGACTGAGCTATACTGTCTTCAGGATTTATTTTTCCAAAAATATTTCATTAGTGGTTTTCTGCCCAAAAGTTATGTTTGAAGATTTATTTGGATATCACTTTAAAATAGATTGGAGAGAGCACTAAGTGCTCACATTGGGTTGAATAAAGAATGAAAAATGAGAGTTTATTAAGAAAAAAACTCAAACTTTATCTGCCTGCCTCCTTAAATTCACCCTTTGGCATTGTCACCAAAACTGGCATAGTTTCAAATGATTATGTTAAATTAACTACAGAAATGCACATTATTGTGGCTTATCTCAATAATTTGGATTGGTATTTTACCACCTAAGGCAGTGGTTCTCAACCTGGGGATTCCAACCCCTTTGGCAAATCTCTATCTCCAAAAATATATAAATTTTAATTCATAACGGTAGCACAATTACAATTGTAAATTAGCAATGAAAATAATTTTATGTTTAGCGGCTCCATAACATGATAAACTTTCTTAAAGGCTCGCAGCTTTAGGAAGGCTGAGAATCACTGCTCTATAGCTTTACTTTTCTACTGAGAAATAAAATTTGACATAAGAACCAGCAGGACCAACCAGGGACTACAACATCTTCGTATTCCAAGAACTTTCCAGTTAGGTGGGGCATTTGACTGGGTCTGATTAATAACTATTGGAGTGAGTCATGGTCATAAAGGGAGACGAGTAGCTATAACCCTCTCCAGCTTACCATTCCTCTACTGCAGAGGTAATAGATGTCATGTATCCATTGGTGAAATTACAAGACAGAAGAACTGGTGTTTGCATGATTGCCTGACTAATGGTGAAGGTGATATAAAATCTGAATGAGGATCTTTGTACTGTGGCTTGAAACAGCAACTAATTTGTTTCCCAGACTTATATCTCTGACCCAAAGCTCTCCAAAATAGTTGGTCCAATTGTTACTCCAGCAGTGTCACTGTGATCTCTGTTGGATATTTCCAACTTAACAAGGCCAAAGTTGATTTCTCTGCTTCATTGCCAATGCTCTGGATTTCCTTGATTAGAACAAATATCTAGCAATTTCTCATAGCAAAATATTAGAAATATATTTTCAATACACACATACACACAAACACATGCAGTCTTATTAGCAACTCCCACTGTTTTCATCATCATAGTATATTTCTGTCTTTTACTGGTTCTGTCTTTGATTTCCACTACAGTTATATCCTAACTCACTCCTAATATCTGAATTTTTCTATTGATAATTCAATCACTAGTGCCTGTACCTTAGATACTACCTTTAACGAACAAATTAAATGTCATTTCCCAACTCAAAGTTTTAGTGATTTTCCATCATAATATTTGGACATCTATCATTGCCTGATACTACTTATCAAATATCTCTTGTCTATTTCTGTAAATTTATCATTAGAGCCATACATTATTTATTTTTATCTTTGCTTCTCTTTAGAAGTATCAAGCTCACTCCCAACCCAATGCTTTATAAGTACCTTTTTTTTATGTCTGGGATATTGCTATGGGACTCTGAATTGTCCTCTACTTAGTACAAGTCTTTGCTCAGACTTTACTTTTCCAGACTAACCCTTATCTACTTTTCTAAGTTAATCACTTCCTTTTTGTCATACCTATCCATATTCTATATCCTTCTCTTTCTCAGCCATTGCTTACTGTACTCATTAAGACTTAATTATATAATATAGCCTCATTTGATCATTGCCAATAAGAATTTTGGTTACACAATCTCATCTGTTGAAGCCTAAAGCACCACATTAATAATATGTTACTGATAACTATGAATTCTAAATATTGTCTGGAAAATCCCTAATGCAGTAACATATACAATAATATTATGATGTAATACATGTGGTTATAAATATTAGTTTCTTTTGTATGTTTAACATTCAGTTTGTTCTCTGGCATAAATATAAGTTTTCTTTGAGAAATTCTTTCTCCTTGATTTTCAGTTTGTGGGACTTTTTTCTTTCTCTTCCTTGTTAGCTTCATATAGCTACAAAGACTAAAATTCCATCATCGGAGAATCCTTTTTTTAAAAAATGTACATTCTAGCACTGTTAGTCCATTTCTGACCTGGAAGTTTACATTTGTTACAAGCATCCAGGAAATCTTTTTCAAGCTAGAATTCTAGTAGCATTTAAGGCAAACAAGGCATAACATTATTCAAACTTACATACAAACAGATCATGTTTGGCTCAGCAAAAGGTCTCTGAAGCACTTAAACAAACAAATAAAAAAAGGACTAGAAAAGAATGTATACCCCTTCCCCCAAAAAGTTGTTGGGACAACTAGTAATTCAAATTTCTACTTTCTCTGTATTAGCAAGTATAAAGGTAAGTTAATCTTGGAGATTCTGAAACTATTGCATAAGTAGGTTTCAGACAGCAACATCCATGTAGGAATAAGAAAAGCCAATACATATCTCCACAATCATACTTCTCTAAGTCACATACATACATACATACATACATACATACATACATACACACACATACACACACACACAAACACACACACACACACACACACACACAAGGGGGGAGAGAAGCAGAAGAGATGGAAATAAAGAGGGGAGAAGATGGTAGGGGAGGGAAGGGGAGAAAAGGGAAGGGAAGAAGGAAAGGGAGGGGAAGTGGAGGGAGGGGAGGAGAGAGGTAGGAAGGGGAGGGAAAGGCAGAAAAGGGAGGGGAAGGGAGGAAAGAGGAAAGGGGAAGAGAAGAGGTGACACTACCTACAGAGATAACCTACATGTCTACATATTCTAGATATCAAGAAAGTAGCACAGGAACAAAGACACACCTTAGTGAAAATGAGATAAATAGATAAATAGGGAGAGGAATTTACTTCTGATTATGTCTTAATGAATTAGTACTTTCCAAGGAAAATTTATAAAATTTGCAATGTTTCCTGGCAAGTCTTCCAATGAGATTTTCAGGAACTTGGAAAGGAATTAACAATGAGATAAAAGCTAAGTTAAAGGGGAACCAGGAAATGGATGAAGTCTGGACTGTAAAAAAGGATTAAAAATAAAAATAAATAATTTTTTAAAAAAGGAGTAACCAGAGGTTTGTATACTTTATTAAAAAGTAAATGATAATACTTTATAGGTAACCATTTAATATTTTTCATTTTTTAAAATTAAAATATAATTATTTCATTTATCTTTTCTCTTTCCCTCTAACTCATGACATGTACCACCTTGCTGCCTCTCAAATTTGTGTTCACACATACACAAACACACACACACACACACACACACACACACAGAGAGAGAGAGAGAGAGAGAGAGAGAGAGAGAGAGAGAGAGAGAGAGAGAGAGAACAGACAGAGAGGGAGAGGGAGAGAGAGAAAGAGAGATTGATTCTTAAATACAAAAGTATAATCTGCTCAATCCATAAATATTAAACGTATAGAGATGATTTCACGTCTGAAGATACGGTATTGGATAACCAGTTAGAGGGCTTTTTTTTCCTGCAGAGAAGAGAGTGTCTCCTATTCTCAACATTCCTAAATTTTCCATAGATTTTGGGGATTGGGGACCTGTGAGATTCTACCATTTCATGTTAGCATGCCTGTTGGTGTTGTTCTTATTCAGGTCTTGCTTGGGTGACCATGCTGTTGAGCCTTCATGTGTGTAGCTTCCCTAAAATTTGTGTGAGACACAATGTCACAGCAGTTCACAGATTTCTTGGTCCTCTGGCTTTTACAATATTTCTTTGTACCTTTTTCCATGATGTTTCCTAAGCTTTAGGTTCAAAAGTTCTGAAGAGTGTTGTTATGTGATAAAACTTTTCCTGGAATGATGCTTTATACATACATCTACTCACCTCAGATTGTGAGCCTACAACAGATCAAACTGAAAGATACACTTGCTGAACCAATGAAGGTTTTGGGTTACCTAAAAAATATGAGTGAGGAGTTAATTATAGGAACATAAATTACTCAAAAACAGCTGGATCACCAAAAGTTCAACCAGCGGGGCTGACAGCTCACAAAACTGTGAACCTGGTACACACTGTACCAGGCAGGAAGCTCGACATGTTAAAGAGTGTCCTTCCTGCATAAGTCGGTCTAAACCTTTACCAGGAAGCTCAGCTAATTTCTGCTTCTTTCAGTCAGAAGTCTGGTCTGCTCTCAGAATAATTGCAGCTTGGCTTGTCTAATACTCCCTTGCAGCTTATATGAAGATTCTCAGCCTTATTGTTTATTCTGGTTTGTGTGGAAGAGGAAGGTCTTCCTGAAGCTATTTTGAATTGTTTTTCTTCCTGTTTAAGAAACTTCTCTGTAGGTTAGTGTGTGTGTGTATCCGTTGTTGCTATGTCTGTTACAAATCAGTCATTATCTGAATCTTTATTGGTTGTGGTTTTCTGTAATGGTTTTTTTATGTTGCAAAGATAATGAGGGGTAATAGCTTTACTAACTTGTGGGTTCGAAATGCAGTTAGGAATTATGCTAGTTTAGTAAAATTGCGGTTATTAGTTATTCTCCAAATTTATGAACTTGCTGGCCCCAGTGGGCTAGGTTGATAGTATAAAGCATGAGTTGTCTTTAGTTGTCTGCACCAAGAGTCCAGTTAGAGAGCTGTTTATAACTATTATGATATTCATGTCAGTATTCATTCCATGTGGGTGGTTGTACTTCAGAGGCCTTACATCCAAGAAGGATTACTGGCTGCTTCCCTTCCTTGGCCTTTCTAATGCTACCTTATGGCACCATAAAACCTAGTCTCCAGGAAAGTGGCCTTTAGGTTGGATACAACTTGGAACTCTGTTTCATGTGTCTGAAGTCCATGGTGTCATACAGAATAAGGACTTACCTTCAACTTCTCTGAAGCAATCAAGGACAATACTATTACCTTATAATGTTTTGGGAGTCTCTTGGATAACCCTGACCAACAACTCTAAAGGAAGTTTCTCAAGCCTGGGATTAAAGTTTTTTGTTGGATCATGTTATGCAGATTCCATTGGTGGTGCCTGCATATCTAGCATTGCAGCACTTAGTTGATCTAATGTCTTGTCTTCACTGATCTTCGCTTCCTTGAGAGAGGCTGAGTTGAGACCTTGTTGGGGTCCACACTAGCCCCACGTTGGGGTGGCCAAAAAATGTTGCGGCCCAAGCAAAATGTTGAGGCCCGGGCCGACCCACGTTTGGGCGGCCACTGTATCCCGGTCCAAGCTGCTGCTCCGGTCTGCGGGTCGGGGTTCAGCAAGAGCGAGAGTGAGGACGGACTCAAAGAATGCAGACCAGACAGAGTGTAATTCAATCCCGTTTATTCTTCAGTCTAAGTCCTAAGTCTTGAGTTCCTAGTGCCTAGTCCCTAGCTCCTAGTCCCTCCAAGTTCCAAGTTACTTCTTCCAAGTTCTCTTCCAAGTGCCTGCTACCTGTCTTCTCTCTGCTGTGTCTGGTTCTCTGTTCTGTTCTGTCTCTGCCTTTTATATGTCTCACTTCTAAGCCATGCCTTTTGGTCACACATTTAACCATGCCCTTAGGTCTTGTCTCTAAATCTTATCTCTAATTACACTCTTAAGTCACACACCTTTAATCTCAAGGTATCTAAACCAAGATTATCGGAGTGTGCTCAGCTGTTGTAGGCTATTGTAATCCAAGTCACATGTCAGGGTATATGGCTCAAGATGGCTGCAAAGCTGATAGCCACTTTCTGCTAAATGTCGGCCACCAACAAGACCTCCTGGTGACTTAGTTGGTCCTAGGCCCTCTGGATGCCTCTTGCTGGTTAGGAGGAAGCCAAGAGGTTTCTGCTAGGGCATAAGCTGCTGATGTATGTTTGCGATCTTGATACTACTGAACTGGGCTGCTGGTATCCTGACAAACAGAGGTTTGAAGCATCCCAAGGAACTACTTCTAAACGTACTTACATTCCCTTGTCCTATTTACCTACTTTTCTTCCCTACCTTTGGATGGTGAGCTTGAGGGGGAGTGGGGGTGGAAGCATTTGAGAACCCTTATAAAAATAGGTTTGAAACAATCTAGGCCTACTGGTCTGGATCTTGCGGTAGCATCTTAGCCTTGGTTGATATATTTTATTACTAACTTGCTCTTCATCATTCCTACACGTGTTGTATAATTGCATTAATTTAAACATATACTTTGAGAAAGTGTGGCTTAAGATTCTAAACAGGTGTTAGATCAAAGATTATTATTATCTTAGGTAGATTCTTTCCTGATGGGTACTTAGTAAGCAGGAGAGTTTGGGTTTCCTGATTTCCAGATGACAAGAAGACAAAAGGCCATAATTCGTGTTAATCCTTGGAATGGTAATCATGTGAATCTATTTTGCACCATAAATGGAGTAGAGAAAGAGGAAATTACTTTTCATGAGTACAGAATGTTTCAATTATTAGTAAATTATCAGTAAAATATAATTTACACTTTAAATTATGTGAGAATATAAAAATATTAATAAATACAAGTTTACTAGTGTTATTTCAACTAATTAAAGTGAAATTTATAAAAATGACTGAAAATAACAGTATCTTTCCTTTGCTGCTTAAAATACATGAACAAAGGAACTCCCTATGCACACACATGGTAAGAACCATGCAGCCAATCAGAGTTGTACAAAATTATGACTTATTAACTATTTATTTGCATATGAGAGGAGTAAAGCAGTGTATGTGAATTTTAAAGTGATTAATTTATTTTTATATCTGATAACTTTAATATAAGTAGAAAACATTTTATTTTGTTATTTTGCTATTTACTTTGAGCAATTACCTTTATAAACTTTCTAAATAAAGATTTGCACTTTTTTCTTCTATTGAAATAATAATAATATCAGTAAAGAATATTATAATGCCTACTAATTATATTATATTATAGTACTCTGAGGTATATATTATATGAGAAGTTTGCTTGGAATTATGGTTTTAATTCAAAGCTTCCCATTTAATCCATTCTGAATGTATCATTTCATTTTGTACATGCAAAGGACCCAGGCTGCTGAATTCTCAAGATGTCACTGGGCAGATATACAATAACATGTTGATTGTCCCAGCTGTAGTACAATGATTATATGTTTAATTTATCACTTCTTCTATTAGAGCAATTGTAGTCTAGTGTCTATAGTAAATTTTAAATTGCATCTGTGGATACACCAAATCTAAGTTTCAATTTATTTACTTCTGGCTCATATTAATAGTCAAAATTTAGGTCAGGTCTTAAGGTTGAATTTTCTAGTTCATCATCTCAAAATTCAATTCAATGTATTAAAAAAAGATCTTATATTCAATGTGTCAATGAGAAATAAAAATATGAGCATGTATAGTAGCTTTTCAACCAAATATCTATTTGGTATTATTTGAGGCAAGTGGATTATAAAATCTGCTTTCTCTAGAAAAGGTTTCTGTAAGTCACATCAAGGTAGGATTTCTTCATTATCAGTCTGAGAATGTTTTCAATCCCACTGAAAATACAGAGGAAATGGTGACATGCTTGTAATGCTATTAATTTACTTGTGAACACCCTGGTCTTCATTTTGTTATTGTTTTTTATTCCCATGGTAAGGAACACTTTTTATATAAATTATGTGTTAATTATTCTAAGCTTCTTAAAACTAGTTTTGATGTTTATATTTATCTCCAATAATACTAAAATGCAAAATAAATATGAAAATTTAAATATAACCTATAATATGCCACTAGTAATCTCACAGTAGTGCTTACAATCATTTTCTATATGTATATAAATACATAGGTATGACTTTTATTACTAAAATTAATTTTTTAAATTTTTTATTAATAATTTTATTTGTTTATGTTTCAAATGATATCCTACTTATTTGGAACATACTCTTTTTCTAAAATCATCAACACTTTTCCAAGTCAAGCAAAATCTGTAAAAATGCAGAACATTACATTTCAGCATAGGTATATAGTATGGACTGTTGAAACCTAGCTACAGTTTTTGCACCTTTATAGTCTCAACCTCTTCTAGCTGGGATTTTTAATACTGATACTGCAATCTGTTTTACATATTAATCATAATAATTTATTTAAAGTCAATGGTTGGTAGCTCAGTATTTGAGAGCTCCCAGGGATTCAGGTTAATTGACACTATTTGTCTTCCTGTGGGACTGCCAGTATCTTCAGGGTCTTCAATTCTTCCCTTAACCCTTCTATAGGGGTCACAACCTCCATTCAATTTTGGCTGTGGTTATTTGTATCTGTCTTAGTCAGTTGTTAGGTAGAATCTATCAACCAAAGAGCATATGCAGGCTGGTCCAAGATTCCTGACATTTAAATAGCACAGGCATGCCTTGTCTGACCTTGGTGGGAGAGGATTTGCCTAATCCTGCAGAGACTTGATGAAACAGGGTGGGGGAATACCAGGTGAGTACTCTCTTAAAGGAGAAGGGGAGGGGTGATGTAGGGTGGAATCATCTAAATGGGGACCAGAAGGGAGGCAGCATTTGGACTGTAAATAAATCAATT
Organism: Arvicanthis niloticus; assembly: GCF_011762505.2. NCBI lineage: Eukaryota > Metazoa > Chordata > Mammalia > Rodentia > Muridae > Arvicanthis > Arvicanthis niloticus. Next base: position 31,840,046 of record NC_047659.1, on the reverse strand, counting down.
AATTAAAAATAAATAAGATATATTAAGTATAATAACAATAATAAATTATTCAACCAGTCCTTTATTGCAGTAGTTTGAATAGGAATGAAACCCATATATTCATATGTTTCTTAGTAATTCTTAGTAATCAAAAATTGACACTTGAAGGATTAGGACATGTGGCCATGTTGAAGAAAGTGCATCACTGGAGATGAGCTTAGAGTTTTCAGACGCTCAAGCATGGCCCTAAGTCAGCATCTCTCTCTCTCTCTCTCTCTCTCTCTCTCTCTCTCTCTCTCTCTCTCTCTCTCTCCTCTCTCTTTCTGTCCCTCTCTCCTGCCTACATATACAGATGTAGACTCTCAAATAATTCTGTAGAACTATTCCTGACTAAGTACCATCATGCCTCAATTAAAGTCTTTCTTGTAAGAGTTGCGGTTAACATAGTGTCTCTTCAGAGCAATAGAACACTGACCAGGACATTTAAAGTTCAACATTAAAACAGTTTCCAATTTTACACTTTACATTCAAGAAATATGTTGTACAGTTTCTATAATACTCTTAACTATTTCCAAAGAATAATTTCTACCAGAAAAATATGATAGTTTATATACTGACTTTATCTTGTAGGGTCTTATATTTGAAGCATCAATGAACCACAGATTAAAGGCTGATTGAAAAGGAAGCTCCATTCTGAGCATGTTAAATAATTTTATGATTCTTCCTTGAAGTACAACAATAGTTGTATAAAACTTATATTAGCATTAAAGGTAATCTAGAAATCACTAAAGGAAAGTGGAAGAATTTGCAGTTATATGATGACTCTATGTTGTTTCATGTCCATAACACATTAACTTTGATAGCTGTAGGAAACTTTAGATGTTCATGCATTGCTCTGAATCTCTTTCTCTTACTACTGCCTGCAGATCCAGATGTAGAACTCTCAGATAATTCTGAAGAACTATTCCTCCCTGCGATACAGTGGGAAGATTGGATATGCACTTGTACTTGCTAAAAATTTATATGTATTTCAGCAGTATAATAAGAAAAAATCTCTTAAAAATGAGATACTTCAATTTGTTCTTTAACTTGTCACCTTCATTTGACAGAGCTTCCTGACATACCATTGTTATTTTAAATTCCCATAATTTAAAATATCAACATAAATTTAAAATAATAATAAAGAACTTCAAGATGGCTAATAGAGTTAAGATGATTTCTGCTAAGCACAAGAATCTGAGTTGGATCCCTCAAATCCACTTAGAGTAAGAGAACTGACTCCAATTAAGAACTTCGCTATAATGGTAGGCACATATACTGTAACAGTGGCATGTACTCTCTTTTGGTTTTCTCTCCTTTGCATTGGTTTACAAATGTTTTCATTGTCTTGAGATATCAAAACTCCCCCAAGCATGCCATTTAGCATTTAAAATATTTTACCCTACACTTCCTTAATATTAATTGACTTACTAAAATTTATTTTAGTAATTAACGTACTATGCTTCTCTTCTATTTAACTATTTTTCGTCTACAGATAATATCATGATTCAGATACTTCAAATTTTCTTAACTATTTGGTTTTAGTTTCGTTCCAGGTTTTCTTCTGTTGTCTATGATGAACTTCTACTTAGGGTCGTCTTACCTCAACCATCCCTACCCAGAGTCCCAGGTGTGCTCTACCACACCTGGCTCAGTATAATTTATCTGAAAACACTAATGCACCTTATAATTTGAGCTGCATGTGTATGCTGTATAGTTATTCCAGAATCAACTGAGGGAGATATACCTATTTTTTCAATGTCATGTTCATGTCTGTAATATCTGAGTGAATAGTAATCATTGTGATAATATTTTCACTTTAGTTCAACAAAATGTAGTTGTTCTAAACTAGTCAATGTGGCAGTATTTTGTGTGGTTCCAAACTCCACTCATAGTGAATATTTTATTTAGTATAATGACTACCTGTGCAACTGTAAAAGTGTTCTTCTATTATCTATTTATCACAACTGATGTGAAAAGAATTTAGAAGGCCAACTCCAAGCTCTTTGAAATAAAATAGTAATGCATATATTCATCCAGAATATACTCTAAAGTGTAGGCAGAAGGGACAAATTGTTCCTTATGGAAATCGATTCTGTAGTAAACATAGCAGTGTACCACTTCTCATTAAATATCTATGATGTCCCTGTGGATTCCTGTTGATTTTGCTACATCAAGGAATGAAATCAAGACTTTGAATAATTAAATAAGTCACAGAACATAGCATAAGAAATAGCAACTCATAGCAGAATATTTCAAATGACTGGTTTACAGGACACTTCCTCTTTTAACCTCAAAATTCGTGGTATTATTCTACTAAACAAAAAGAAAATTTGAAGTTTTTCTACATAAATTCTAACATCTATTATTTATTTATTTATTTATTCATTTTTATTGGATATTTTATTTATTTACAATACAGATGTCATCACCTTTCCCCATTTCCCCTCCCTAGAATCCCCTATCCTATACCCCTTCTTCCTTTATGCTTTTATACCATTTTGATTACATGCCTGTATTAAGGTCAGTTCTAGGTTGAAGATCTAGCAATACAATAGATGCAAATAGTCAAGGAACAAGCTATAAAATAAGCACAAATAGACAAAGAAAAAGCAAAGCATTAAACTCAGTTATGTGAACACTCCCATGAACACTGTTTCTAAAGGCTTATCGGGATGACTGAAGTATCTGAGCCTACTTCCCTATCCGCCCAAGGTCATTTTCATGTCTGAAGCCTACTTCCTTGTTCTAGCCTAAAATTTTGATTCTTGTCTGAAATTACTTCTTTGTTCTGGTCAAATATTTAGATTTATGCCTGAGATTACTTCTTTGTTGTACCCTATGATTTAGATTCCTACCTAAAATTAATTCTTTGTTCTAGTCTAATATCAGATTTGTCCTTGAAGCCTACTTCCTTGTCCTTGGCCAATGTCATATTCCTGCTAAGCAGCCCGTTCCTTGTGTTGGCCTATGTCAGCTTCTTGCCAAGCAGCCCCAAAGGCTCTCCATCTCTCCCCCTTGGCACTGTGAAAAGCCATGGAAAGCCATTGGTGAAGGTGTAGCACCAGTTACAGTTAAAGAACCTGGACTGAAGGGGTCGTGCAATGGATTTGAGGCTTAGCATTATGAAGAGAGTCTATAAGAGACTATTAATGAAGCCTAGTTGTAGTAGAAGACCCCAGTGTATTGGAGATGCCAGTACCATGGGATGTCCACCAAGAATAGCAGCAAAAATTGAATGGATCAACCTGAGCTTAGAGTGCTACAGAGGGCAGAGCTGGAGAAAAGAACCAGACCTTTGAAGGAGCCCACAAGCTCATGTGTGTATCCCAGATATTGAAACAAGAAGCTGTAACATTGAACTTGTGTTGGAGACCCCAAGATGTTCTAGATGCCAGAGCCATGGGCTATCTACTGAGAAAAGCTGCTAGTGGGGAGTGGAACCAACCCAGGGAAAAGAACTTTGTTGCAGTCAACAAAGATAAAAAAGAAGTTAGAGATCTGAAGATCGATTTGCCATCAGACATGAAGATACAGAGTTTGGAGTTGCCCAGATGGTTTCCTATCTTGGTTTGGGAATTACAGTTAAGTGACTGTGATAAATCTCAGAAGAGACTTTGAACTTTTAACATTGTTGAGGCTGTATAAGGAACTTAGAAGTTTGAATAAATGTATTTTTATTATGTTATGGGTTCGTATGCACCCCGTGGACTCATGAGTTTGTGTAAGCCTATGTGAACTAGGAAGAAGAATGTAATAGCTTGTATATGTTTGGCTCAAGGAGTGACACTATTAAGAAGTGTAGTCTTGTTAGAGTAGGTGTGTCACTGTAGGAGTGAGCTTTGAGACCCTCATCTACGCTGCCTGAAAGGCAGTATTTTGCTAACAGCCTTCTGATAAAGATGTAGAACTCTCAGTTCTTCCTGCACCATGCTTGCCATGTTCCTACCTGTTGATAATGGACTGAACCTCTGAACCTGTAAGCCAGCCCCAATTAAATGTTATCTTTATAAGAGTTGCCTTGGTCATGGTGTCTGTTCACAACAGTAAATCCTAACTAAGACAGCAGGCAAGGCTTGCAATGGAGGGACTAGAACACTCACCTATCCACAAAACCTTAGGCCAACAATTTTTCCTGCCACCAAAATGTGCAAGTGTAAAAGATGGTGCAGAATTTGAGGGAAGGGCCAACCAATGACTGGCCCAGCTTGAGACCTATAAGAGGGAGACCACCCCTAACACTATTAGTGATATTCTCCTATACTTGCAGACAGCATAACTGTCATCAGAGAGGCTTCAATCAGCAATTGAAGGAAACTAATGCAGAGAACCACAGCCAAGCATTAAATGGTCCTTGGGGAATCCTGTGAAAGAGGGGAAGGACTGACTGAAGGATGCAGAGAAGTCAAGGACACCACAAGAAAACCTACAGAATAAACTAACTTAAACCCATAGGGTTTCATAAAGACTAGATTGCTAACCAGAAGGTATACATGGAATGAACCCATGCCCTCTGTACATATTTAACAGTTGTGCAGCTGAGACTTCATGTTAGACTCCAATAGAGGAAGCAGGGCTGACTCTGTATTGTCTGCTTTTGAATACCTTTCTCCTTAATTGGGCTACCTTGTTTAGTCTCAATAAACAAAGATTCACTTAGTCTTACTGAAACTTTTCATGCCAACGCTGGTTGATATCTAAAGGAAGTATCCCCTTCTCTGAAGAGAAGGGACAGAGAGCTAGGTGAAGGGGGGGGAGGGAGGGAGGAACTAGGAGGAGGGTGAGAAACAAAGCTGCAATCATGATGTAAAGTAAATAAATAACATTAATCACTTAAAATGTAGATAATAATAGTTGATTTGGAAACTAGTTAATTCATGTAAAGATGTATCCTACTCTGCCTTATATTAGACATATAATGCTGAGTAAATCACATATATCAGAAGTCCTTGAGTCCTACCCTATTAAACCACATGAAATGACCTCTTCTTCTGAGTATTGTAATTAGTAAGTGAAGGAAAACATAATCAATCCCAGATGCAAATGTGACCAAATGGTTACTATTTATATTTGCTATTTTAACACACATGTGAACTTCCAGAAGCATATCATTTTCAACAGCAAAGTAAGCCTGTTTCACTCTGAATCTATCGCTGAGGTATATCAGATGAACGGTGTATAGGAAACCAACCATTCCTTTAGCCCTGATGCCCTTTCAGTCAGAAGTATTCCATACATCACTTTCAAGACATTTCAAAGCCTCTATTCCTGTAGGGATCATTTGCAGTCTCAATCTAAAGATTAATTTTAACCCCATAGTACTACTAAAAATGAAGCCAAAGCTATACTCCTTGTGCAAGTACCCACTCTCCTGCCTACATTGTGCACTGGAGAGATTTGGGCACATGTGGCACATTTAACAAAGAAGAACACAAATTGCACAATTACAGTCTCAATTAAGATACTATATTGTGAATAGTAGGAGTAAGATTTTTCTATAACTGCTCACAGAGAACATGTTGATTATGCTCTAAGCAAATGATTGTAAAATTTATTCTTGCCTCTATTGTCAACCATTTTTTTCCATCTGTCCTAAGCTATTATAAATGAGTGAGCTGAAAAAGGCTATAGAAGAATCATTAGTCACCCCTGGGGAAACTGTGCACTGCAGCTTAGTGACAAACAGTGACAACAATTTTAGTAAGCATAAGCTTGACTTATTCTTTCTGTGAAGGGTAGAGTGGCATTTTTGCTCCTGGGTATTCCATACAGAATCTGTGTTTTTCTAACACTGCTAAAGAACTGATTCTAAAATCAAAGCAAAATTTATTTATTGTGTACCCAAGAAGCAGTTTTTATATCAGACCCAATATTGCTTGGACATCTCAGCAGTTTCTAAGTAAAGTCAATACCCAGTAAGGATGAAAAATGTCCAACTTTGTTATCTGCACCATTTGTGATGCAGAACTCTTCTACACAGTTCATTAATTCTCTATCCCATTGAATGTCCCTTTTTAAAAATCTTACTAACTGTCCTATAACACCATTGGTACAGGACTATATTTCCTTATAATTTAACATACTCTTTGTCTACAAAGATGTAATTTTGGCAAGTGAGGAGTATGGAAAAATGTCAACATTTTTTAAAGGCAATATACATGTATAACATACTCTTTGTTTGGGTAATGCTTTATTTGTCTATAGGAAAGAAAAACATTTAGAATTGGGTTATCTAATTCTATAGATGCTGAAGAACATCGACTGTTCCTTTAAATTTATGTATTTGTAAGTGTTGATTTTCACCTTCTTACATTATTTCTCCTGTCCTCTGACATTGCCTGTTGCCAAAGGTTAATATATCAAAATTGTTGGTCAGAAGATGAAAAGGGCAGGTGTTAGAAAATTTCATGCAGTAAAAAGTGATCATTAGAGTCATTATTAAATCACAAATTGCATGAAAATTCTAATTATTTGTCATATTAGTGACCTTTTACAGATGAAAGATTTAAGACTGAGAAGATGAAAGTGCATATAAAATACCTGTGACTCCTGGTAATAGAAAGTCATTCTGTGGGTTTCATCCTTCTTACACATTTTTTTTCCTTTGAGATAGGGTTTCTCTGTGTAGTCCTGTCTGTCCTGGAACTCACTCTGTAGACCAGGCTGGCCTCGAACTCAGAAATCCTCCTGCCTCTGCCTCCCAAGTGCTGGGATTAAAGGCGTGCACCACCACTGCCCGGCTCTTCTTACACATTCGTATTGTTTCTTTTTATTTATTATAAACTGTGGTGAATGACAGGGGTCAGGATAGTGAGCAACACGTGTGCATTCTTTGTAGCCTGACCAAATGAAGTTTTACCTGAATAATTAACTTACCAACAGTAATCAAAATGAATGTATGTGAAATTATAAATGTTTCTGGTAAATTTACATAGTATATTGAGCATAGAAACTGCCAGTAATGGTTAAGAAGAGGAAGATTAGCATTTTTTCTAATGAAGGATCATCTGAAAACATGTAAGATGAGATGGATGGGGTGGGATGAGTTGACACAATATATGAGTTGACATAATATATTAAATATATTTGACAAAATATATTTAAAATGTATAAGAAAAATGTAATTAAGGAAAGTATTGTTTCTTTGGCAATTGCCAAAATGGTTATATTCCTTTATGCCTATTTGTTTGTTATTTCCTCTAGGGAAAGACACACATGGCAAAGCATCTAGATAATGGCCCCAAGTAAACTAAAGACTTCAGTAATAATGTATGCAAGAAGCAAAATTCTAACAACATTCCCATAAAATTGTGAGGATAACTGTTCCCTACTATCATAGGTGATGTTGGTTGTCTACTTGACTATGTCTGGATTCAACTGAAACCCAAACAGCTGGGCATACATGTAAAGGATTTTTCATGATTAGATCACTTGAGGTTGGAAGACACAACCTCAGTCTAGATCATTTAATGTCAGAAGACCCTTCTTAGATCTGGGTCACATTTTCTGGTGTCAGCTTTGGTAAAAGTACATGAAGAAGGAAACATATGTTTGTTGACTGCTTGCCCTAACTCTCTGATATATTCTTTCACTGGCATTAGAACCTACTTCTTTTGGATTAAAAAGTATATGGAACTGAGACATCCAGTCTCATAGACCAAACAACTAAGGGATTTTTGAATTTTTTGGGGGGGGGAGATAGCTATTGTGCTAGCCAGACCATAGCCTGAATACCATTGTAATAGATTATAAGTATGTATATATGTATGTATGAATGTGATACATATATATATATATATATATATATATATATATATATCCTATCAATTCTGTTACACTAAAAAACTATGACTGATACACCCTGGTACCCTAGACAGACAGACAGACATCCACTAGACCAAGTGAGCATATACATTACAGATTGAAAACTCTACTCATTGAACATACATAATTTACTCTTGAACTCCAGACCCAAAGGGATTGAGATGATAAACATTCATGCTTTTAAGCTACCAACTTTGTAGCTCTTTATATTAGTAGATAATATAATAGTGTCATTTATATCTTCATTTGATACTGGTAGCAGTAAGTCAGTTATCATGTATACAATTCTAAAATAAACTGAAGAAATGAAAGTTACAAAGTTTTTAGATAATCTTTGGATTTTTAACATATTTGTAAAAAGTTTATGAGTAGAAATTCTAGAGATAATTGACAATAAAAATTTAAAACCAGATATTATACAATGTTCCCTCCTAAAGTTTTACAAATTTTACTAAGATCTGAGAAAGTTTTAAGCTAAAACTGAGGAAACAGAGATATTGATTATGAACTGTGCTTGCTAGTAGCACAACTTGAAATACAAACTAGACTTATCTGAAAGGAGGGAACTGTAATTGAGAAAGTGTCTTCATAAAACTTATCTGTAAGATATTTCTTAATTAGTGATTGATGGGAGAGGGTCCAGCCCATAGTGGGTAGTGCCATCTCTTGGACGGTGGTCCTGGGTTTCATAAGGAAGCAGTCTAAGTAAGCCATTGGGATCAGGCCAGTAAGTAATACCCCTTCATGTCCTCTGAATAATCTCTGCCTCCAAATTCCTGCCCTGTTTGGGTTCCTTGTCCTTCAGTGATGAGCAGCAGTTTAGATGTGTAAGCCAAATAAATCTTTTCCTCACAAATTTGCTTTTTTGGCCATGGTGTTTTATCACTGCAATAGGAACCCCAACTAAAATAACCACATTCATACAACCCGGATTCACTGTATGTTATTCACATGAATTTTTATGTTATTTTATTTTTCAGCATATAGTAACTATGATAATTTTAACTATTTCATAATATCATCAGTTTATAAATAAGATTATATGTTCAAAGTAGCTGTACCATAGCACAAACAAAAATATTAATGTGTACCACAGCAAAAATCTAAAATTGTCTGTTTAGTTACATAATCAAGCCAGTAAAGCAATCTAGTAAGGGATGATACTACTGTTTTCACTTGACTGATATTTTTAATAGAAATGAAAATCATTATAATTTAATTATGTTCTTTTTACTAGATTAGGAAAAATTTAAACCAATTTTCAGTGGACTTAGTCATAAATGATTAAAACATCATTCCACAGTCATTGCTACAGATTGAATCCTCAGTGCCTTCCATACCTCATGTTTAAACTGTAATGTCCCCTGTTTGAGGTTCTTGTTGTTCATTGAACCTTTACATTGTCTGGCCTTTACAGTAGGCTGCCATGGTGGGCATTTCAAGATTATGCCACCTCTGGCATCTGATGAGTCTTAGCCTATGACATGTGAGCAGCAGTATCTGTAAGCCCTTACTGCCTTGGACAGAAGCATTATTACTACAATTCCTCCCTTTTAAAATTTTGTTGATTATTTATTGATTTTGAAATGATTTTTAAATATTTTGAAAATTTTTTTCATGAATACTGTACTTAAATCATTGTCCTCGTTCTACCCTCTCCAGTTCAGTCCATGATTCCCTCTTCTCTTAAATTCATGACCTCTTTTATTTATTAAAACACACACACACACACACAATTTTATTATTGATTCTGTTTGGCATTTATACTTGTATTTACATATGTTCTCTTGGGACTGTCTAATCTACCAGGGAATCAAATGGATTATCTCTTTCTAAATATCTATGGATTACATGAAACTCATCATCAAAAAGTTGGACCTTATGAAATATCCTTTTTTCACTCTATTTAGAATACATACAGTATTTGTCTTCCTAGATATATCTACTTAACTCAAATTTTACCCTATCATTTTTCTTTATGATGTAATGGTATTCCATATGTACCATATTTTTGTTATTCATATATCAGTTGAATAACACTTAGGTAGGTTCCACTTCCAAGATCTTGTGAACAGACAATGAAAATGGCTGAGTAAGCTTTCCATAAGTGTATATCAAGTCCTTTGGGCATAATTCAAGCGATGGTATAATTGGGTCATATTGTAATTTTAGTTTTTTCTTTGTTTCTTGAGAAGTCTGCATCCTGATTTTTATAGTGGCTGCATCAGGTTGTACTCTCATCAAGATGAAAATGTGCTCCTCTTTCCTTGCATCCCTTGCTTTTTTGTTCAGTTATTTTCTTTGCTTATTAGTCACTCTAAATGGGCTATGAAGATACCTTAAAATACTTCAAATTTGCATTTTACTAATTGTTAAAAATGTTAATCATTTTAGTGAAATTTCTTAGCCATTTTTGTTTTTTCATTTTGGGAACTTTCTTTTCAGATTCTTGGCACAATTTAGAACTGAATCATTTGTTTAACTGATTCTTTGTTTTGTTTTGTATTTTTGTGGTTTTTTATATTTTTAATATCAATGCTTTATTGAATGTATGGCTGGCAGAGATTCCCATTTGTTAGACTTCCTCTTCACTTCTTTCCTTTGCTCCAAGGGTTTTTAGCTTTATGGCATTCTATTTGTTAGTCATTGGCTTTAACTGCTGAGTATGTTGAGTCCTGTTCAGAAAGTCACTTCTTGAACTTATTTCTTATAGGGAACTGCTTGTGTTTCTTTTTAGCAGTTCTAGCAATCCTAACATTTCAGGTTGCATACTAGGGTTTTGGTCCAAGCCTATTTCTCTTTTTAGTGTAAATGTGAAAGCTCACTGTATTCCTTATTAAGCAGCCTCCTTTACTTACTGTTTCATGAGGGATAAGCACATTCTTAATTATAATTTTATTATATCTTTTTAGCAAAACAATGAAAACCATCTCTTAAAATTCTCTTCTTAAAATTATTTGAATAAAATCAGAAATTCTATAAAAGTCATTAATTCATCTAAACATTATTAATTCATCTTTATGTTGATCTGTAGAAAATCTGTTCAATAGGGTGATCTAATACCCATAAACATTAGGCTGCATAATAAAGACAGGAAAAGGCATATTGGCTGCAAGAAGCAATCTGGAGATGAAGTCTCTTGGGAACTTGCCTCTCAAAGTTCACCTATTGTAAGCCATGGAAAAGTAATGGGCCCCCTCCAGGAAAGTAACCTGCTAGCCATAGTCTCTCAAAGATGGCTTCTGACAGTCTTCATCCCCATGTATTACACTTTTTAAACTATTCATGAATCTCTGAACTAACTCAACTTAGTTTTGGCTGACGATTTTTTACTATTTCTTTTATTTCTAATATTATAACATATTTACATTATTTTCTCCTACCCATTTCTCTTTCAACACCTTCCCATACAATCTTCCTTTCTTGCTTTCAAATTCATGAACTCTTTTTTCATTCATTGTTGTTATATGACTATATGTACATCCATATATATGTATACTTGTACATTATATATTGTATAATACACACATGCATGCACACACCCATGTGCGCGCACACACACACACACACACAATCTATTCAGTATGCTCTCTTAGCTGACCATTTGTTATAGGAATATCAACTGGTGTTCTTTCCCCAGGGAAACCTATTTCTATTGCTCTCAACATTAATTCATTGCCTCTAGTACCTTTTCTAGAGTTGAGGCCTCATTATTAACTTTCTCTCTCCTATATTAGCATTTTTATGAGTATCATACATGCCTAAATCAAGTTTAGTCAGACATGCTGGAGAGATTTCATGACTTTCACTTTTTGGATATTTCTAGGAGACACAATCTCACAGAGCATTCCCTGTATTATGTATTAGTAAGGTATATATCAATGTATCATACACACACACACACACACATACACACACACACAAACACACACACACACACACACACACACACATATATATATATATATATATATATATATATATATATATATATAGATGATAGTTCATGTCTCTTGGGGAGCAAAGTCAGTCTAGATGGAAAATTATTTACTTAAATCATGCGTGGGTATTTATATACAGAATTACGTGTACTATAGACATCTTTAGGTAAATCATTAAGAGTATGATTTCTTATGTTTTCATACATCTTTACTGTTATTTTACAAGGCTCTCTTCTGTTTTTTTTCCTATTTTAGACTTTCATATCACTTTACCCAATATTCCCTTCTCTATTTCTCATCTCTCTGGACCTACAAGGATACATATGTTCATATATAGAAAACCATTGCTAGCTACACACCTGACAGAAGATTACTATTCAGAATATATAAATAGCCCCTCAAAAAGAAAAAAAAACAAAAATATTCCATTTAAAAATGTTCTTGGATTCTAAACAGAAAAATTTGAAAAACAAATCAAACAAAAAAAAGAAAGGAAAAAAACAACTGAAAGTGGCTAACAATTTTTTGTTTGTTTAAGTTTATTATTCTTAGCAATCAGGAAAGTACAAATCAAAATAGCTTTGAAATTTTACTTTATTCTTGCGAAAATCACTAATATCAACAAAACCGCTAACAAAACCTCATGAGAGGATGTCATAAGGAAGAAGAGCCTCATTCACTCTAGGTTTCAGTCCAAATTTGACAGCCTCATTGGAAACAAGTGAAGAAAATCCTCAAAAAAAAGCTCAAAACAAATCTATTTGTCCCAACAATGTCTTTTAGACATACTCAAGGGACTCTACATTCTATTCCATAGGTCTTTGCTCTGCCATGTTCACTGCTGTTCTATTTAATAATCTACAGAAAAATGAACACAACTAAGGAGTCCTTTAACTAAAAAATGAATAATGAAGACATATACACTGTAGAACAATATTCACCTATAAAGAAAAATAAAGTCTAAGTTCAGTCTTGAGTGCACAAGTCTGAGACCAGCCTGGAATACCTGAGCTCTTGAGGAAGAACAACTACAATAACAAGAAACACAACAGATACTATGGCAATATGCAAATAAAGTACACATCGATGACTTTGGTTTGGGTGGTGAGGCTTCGAGTACTGGCAAAATATGACCCTCAGAGCATGGGCAACAAATGTAAATACAGCCACATGACAATACATTTCTGTCCAATAAATGAGACAATCACCAGAGTGAAGAGACATCCTGGAGAGGAGGAGAACGCAAATATAAATAATTCAGTTCACAAGATGTTAATAACTAAAATATGTAGGAACTAAAACAGCTCAGTTTCAAGAAAACAAACAAAGACTGCCCCACCTGCAGACCTATCCCATATACAGACACCAAACTCAGACACTATTGCAGATGCTAAGAAGTGCTTGCTGACAGGAGCTTGTTATAGCTGTCTCCTGAGAGGCTCTGCTAGAGCCTGACAAATATAGAGATGGATGCTCACAGCCAACTATAAGACTGAGCACGGGGACGCCACTAGAGGTATTAGAGAAAGGACTGAAAGAGCTGAAGGTGTTTGCAAACCCATAGGGAGAACAACAATATTAACAAACTAGACCCCCTCCCCCAGAGCTTCCTGGGACTAAACCACCAACCAGAGTACACATGGAAGGACCCATGGCTCCAGCCTCATATGTAGCAGAGGTTGGCATTGTCTGGCTTCAATGGGAGGAGAAGCCCTTTGTTCTGTGAAGGCTGGATACCCCAGTGTAGGGGAATGCCAGGGCAGTGAGGTGGGAGTGGGTAGGTGGGTGGTTGAGCACCCTTATAAAAGCAGTGGGATGGGGGATAAGATAGGGCAGTTCTGGAGGGGAAACCAGGACAGGGGATAACATTTGAAATGTAAATACATAAAATATCCAATAAAAATATCTGCAATATTTTAGAATAGATTCTTTTCAAACAAACATATATAACCAGCTAATGGACAACTGGAAAGGTGACCAGCATCACCAGTTATCATTAAGACCACAATGAAATGTCACCTCACTTCAGTTATCATGTCAATTATGTATTTTCTTAAAAGCGCACAATGTATTGTTGGGTGTGTAGAGAAAGGGAACCCTCTTGTACTTGTTGAATTGTAAATTAGAAGAGACATATGAAAGACAGAGTATGGATCTCCCTAGAAAGTTAAAAACAGCACTACCACAAAAGCTAGCAATTACATTATTAAATGATATATAAAATCAATATATTTATGATCCAGATTCATGTGAGTACTATGCACAACATACAAGTTAATACCTAATTCTTAACTGTACATGAGAAGAGGATTAGATTTTTAAAAATTACTATACTCTGAGAATATACCTAACATGTCAACATCAACAATGAATAGAAATAATTCAAAACAGAGTTTACCACAATGCAATGCAGGTTATGGAGTCAATATAGGTTCCTTTCAGTGAGTGATTGTGTGCATGTGTGTGTGTGTGTGTGTGTGTGTGTGTGTGTGTTATTAAACCATAAAACAGAAATTAAATAATTTCTTGAAAAATTGATGGAATTGGATATTATTATGCTTAGTAAAATAAGTCACATTTAAAAGTGTTTTTCTCTCATATATGAACTCTAGTTAAAGACAACTACACATGAAAGTAGAATGGAGGGAGAGGGAAATGGGTAGTGTCCTAAAAAACTCACTGGATGAATGAACATGATCAAAGGTGGTATTATACATGCATGGGGGCATCACACTCAAATCCTGTATTTTAAAACACTAACATACATCAGCTTCCATGAGAAGCTGGTCAACACAAAGTAAATTCAATGTGTGATTTTGTGGAATTTTTGCTACTTTTTGACATTATTGTCTTATTGATCTCTTGTCTCTTTGTTTTGAATTTCATTTTATGGGTGCTTTTTTGAGGGAGGAAGAACATGTAATGGGGCACACAGTGAGGAGGTGGGTGGGGTTGGGAGGAGTTGGGAAGGGGAAAGTATATTTTTTAAAGTAAGTTATCATCCTGTATTAGCTATTGTTTCATTTAATTTTATTGAAATTAAAGCATCAATTTAAGAAGTTTAATAAGTGTACAAAATGTATGTTACATGTGGACACTTGTCATTCTGTTAAGTGAGTTGACTTTAAACAAAAGCCCAAGCTTTACTACATTTTAAACACTCAAATTTGTTCAAACACACATACAAACACACACTCACGCCACAGACACCACCTCACTTTTATAAAACATTTTCTGTGTAGTCATAACATCTACTTTGCTGTTTTCTGTACGATTGCTGTTTTTAATCTAACCACTCAATAATATATATGAGAATATAGTCATCAAATATCAGTGTCTGAACTCAAATCATGAGAAGTATAATGGAGATATTCCATGTTTAGGAAACTTAGCACAGATTTTTGAAAGAAAAAAATAGAAACTGAAGTGAAAAGCACCTCCTCCATCACTTTGATCTAAGGTTCATTTATCTTACTACAGGTTGTACCAGTAAGTAGAGCTTATATATTTGATTCATATGCTTCATACCAACAAGAAAAGATGGGAATTATATATTCCTTTCTACTACCTTTTATGACATAATGTGGGCTTATATTTTAAAAATTGTTATATGTTCAGTGATATATTTTAATAAAACAAAAGCCTTTGAATGGGTACCAAACTGTAATGTCAACTTTCTCTCTTTATTACCGAAACAAACCAGTAGATGGAGACGTTTCCCTTTAAATAATAAAGCTGTTTCAAATGCATGTGGTTTTACTTCCTAGTCTCAAAACAGAGGAACTGGAAATAGATAGGGAGGGAAAAATGTCCTCCTAAAAGCATAGCAGAAAGCCCACAATTTACCTGCTTTCTAAGTGGTTTGAAAATTATATTCTCAAAGTCAAGTTATTTTTGACATCCATGACTTGAATGAAATAAAGAAGAATGTATTGATTGATTGCTGACCTCAGGTTCACAGTGGCTGCAGTTTGGATTGTCTTGCTGCATCAGTGTCTATATTTCTCTTCCTCTTTTATGGTGATATATTCACTAGCCTAATGGCTACATCTGTTTCTGTCCATCATAGCTTATTGGAAGAAAACCACAAATGAGTAGAGAAAGATCTAAATTAGATCCTTCTGTAAGGGAAAAAACCAAAACAAAACAGAACTTAGAATCTTCCAAGGACTCCAGTGTATACTCTGACTCCTCCTTCCCCAGACTGCAGCTGCTATTTCATTCCCATGCTGGTCATCATTACCTTCTCATAATACTTGAATAATACCTCTGAGAATGCCCAGAGTTGGCCCTGACCTTGACTGTCCAGGATATGAATGACTACTCTAAATAACTGATCAGATTTAATCATTACAATGGATTACATCACTATTCATCTATTAGATTAGCTCCTTAGATCACTGTCTCTGTGAAAGATACTTAAAAGAGCGATAGTCAGAATTCTAGAGAGCCCTTCAATGTGAAGTATAAGGTAATGTTTTTGTCATCTCAAACCACAGTATCAAATTAATATTTTGTTGAGGAGACCATTTCTCTCTAAAATGGGTACCTGAAAAGAGTTTATGCTTAGTTGTAGAATAAATAAAGCAAATCTGTTTGAGGGTGCTCTCCTTCTCTTGTGTAGCCAAGTCACAAAACCAACATTATATAGTTTCCATTGAATTACATTGTAATTAGGTAATGAAGGTTTTGTTTTCTTTTCATTATTTCTCAAGTTTATAGTTAATCTTAATTTAGAGCCTTGTCTCTAGTAATGGCTCCTAACTGCTGTAACCACTCATTCATTTCTCTGGTTTAAAGCAGAAGGAATCAGATCACATTTCACTGAAAACTCATTTAAACATTTCCCCATATGTTTTTAAGGACACAAAGGCAGTTATGCTTAATTAAGATTTGAAAAACAACAACCACCCAACTCACCAGGTTAACAGAATGTAAGTATCCATAGACAGGTATAGGGTAACATTTATTTATTTAGTTTTATATATTTAGACAATATTTTGTAAACTTTGGAAATATACCAAAAGTCTAAATAGCTTTCAGAAGTGCAGTTAAAGGTTGAAACCAAATCACAACCTCAATTTCTGTACTGCATAAGAATCAAGAGGCCAGAAACCTGGAGGTAAAGGGGGTGGGGTTGTGCCTCTGCGCAGTTGTTCCTTACTCACGTGGGCTGATAGAGGAAGTCTGATAGAGAAAATCATTAAGCCTGATAGAGGAACTAACACAGTACATTTTGTATGTAACTTTAGAGAAAGGTGGCATTCCTATGGCTAAAGTCTCCCTTGAACAAACCAAACTAAGCACTATGTGGTATACCGTCTATAGAGTTCCAAATGGCCATTTGGAAATTTTCAAATTTCTTAAAACAGTTCACTTGACACAATTATAAGCTATTATACTTCCAAACCCAAGGCAAGTTTTGTGTCCAAGATACAAAAACAGTTGTCACTATTCTGTGACCAAAAGTGTTTTGTGTCCTTTGAGAATTATTTTCTAAACCAAAAAGTTTAAAGTATCTATAGTAGAAATGTAGAATATTTTTATATTTCTCATTCATTTATTCTAAAAGCAGAATAATTTTAAAATTTGTATTTATTAATTCATTCATATGAGTGATGGAGGTGGGGTCAGAGGACAAGCTTCAGGAGATAATTCTCTCATTCTTCAATGTGAATCCCAGGGACCAAACCCAGGCTCTTTTGGTAGATAAGAAGGAAAAACATTTTTCTAGAAAAAAAATGATTAATAGGCTTCTGTACCTGGTGTACCTGCTACGCATATGATTATAAATAAAAATATAACTTGTGACACTGTCCTATCAAATTAGGGTTGAGAAGTAGATGAGAAATGGTCAAAGTTTGACTTTAAAACTTAATATTTTCTTCAAGATTTTTATGATAATGATATGGTCTAATCAGATCAAATACTAAAAGGATAAAAAGTGCAATTCAGAATGAGTTATATATGATGCCAGTTGAATTTAGAGATAAAAATAATTATATTTGACTTCCTTACAAAATGTCAAAATTCAATGTTTTCCCCTTTGCTTCTTTTCGGGGTAGCTGCTCATTGTTACAGTCTCGGCATCTGCATCTGATAATAAATGGTTGAATTGCACAAAACATAGTAAGTTTATTTTGTTTGTTATTCATTTATAAAACAGTCTCAATTTTTTTAATTCTCTGAGGATGACAAAGCCTTTCTTGATAGTCTTGATGGTCTTATCTCAAGGAAACAAAATTCCAGAAACTCAATGGCCCCCAATCTGACATTGAGTCAATGATTTATTTTCTCATAATTGGGAAGAATGATAAATGAGGACTGAAGAAGGGGAGCAAGCAAGCAAAAAGGAAGAGCAAGAAATCCTTGAAGTGGGGAGGAGTCTTGAAAATGAGTTGCCAAGTAGCTTTTGGGACAAGGCTTTTTGTACCATGGGAACTGATTGATATAGTTCCACCAACATTTAGGTTTGGCATTTAGTTTTGATTAATCTGTTTGGTTAATTTGAATCCATGTGCAGACTTCTGATTTGTCAATGGGTTAAAACAAATTACACAGAAAAGCCAGGGACAGGCAGCCCTCCAAGAATGTTCCAGGTCTCTCTCTCTCTCTCTCTGTGTGTGTGTGTGTGTGTGTGTGTGTGTGTGTGTGTCTTTTTCCGTCTTTGTCTTTGTTGCTCTCTCTCACTCTCTGTGCTGTTCATGTGTCTGTTTGTCACTCTGTGTGTGTGTGTGTGTGTTGTGTGTGTATCTGTGTGTCTTTGTGTGTGTCTGTGTCTGTGTGTATAAGACGAGGAAGTGAAAGGTCCAAGGCTTGTGGTCAGCTAAAACCTTGATAAGCCAAGGCATTCTGACTTCAGTTCCTCAGCTTATTGACTATATAAACTTTAAAACCATTTACCTCTCAGAGCTAGCTACACACCAGAAACACAGATAATCTTTTCCTATAATTCTAACAGTTTAGAAAGGAGACACTTTCTCTCAACTCCTATCATCCCCAGTGACATTGGTATTAAAATGCTTAGTAAACTTTCTTTCTTAAAATTTTAGCTTATCATCTACTAGGAATAGTGTTAAAATATATCCTAATAATAATACATTCTCACATAGTGCTAGTAGTTAAAGTAAATATTAATATCATATTTTCATTTGTAACTATGTTTCAGATTTAAATAGTTAAAAGATGAAAAATTTTTTAAAAAGCCATTGTAGAGGATTGAATAATAATGACATTCATAGGCTCATATATTCATATGCTTAATTCAGAAGGATTTGAATGTATGACTTTGTTGGAGAAAGTATGTCACTGTGGGTGAATTTGAAGGTTTAAAAAGGCCATGCCACATCCAGTCTGTTTTCTGCCTCCAACTTGTGGAACATATGCAAGCTCTCAGCTACTGTTCCAATGCCATCCTGCCTGGTAGCTGCCAGACTTCCCTCCATGAGGATCATGGGGTAACCTAAAAGTGTAAAGCACTTTCCAATTAAATTCTTTATTTTAAAAGTAGCCACTGCCATGATGTTTCTTCACAGAAATAGAAAAGTAAGACATCCATAAAATGCACATATTTTGAAATGTGGAGCATTTTAAATATGAAAATTTAAATATTCAAATAAGGAAGAATAAAGGAAAATCTCATGCAGCTCCACTACAAAGACATAAGCAACAGTAACATTTCTTTTAAATATTATTTTCTATTTACCAATAATGCATTTCCATCTGACTTTTTGTATTTTCTGTTATTTATTTAACAGTTTTTTTAATGAACTGTGCAGATATTTTACGAATGCATGATAATATAATTCATGAAAAATGGATTAGCTGTTCAGTCTTGTCTCAGATTTCAATCATATAGAGTATGTGAAATAACACCCTGATGAATGTGAGTGAATAATTATTTGTATGAATTTTGTAATTATATGTAAACCAACTTCTCAACAAAGCTTCAGGGATCAATTTAGATGACATGGGTAACTCATCAGAGTAGAAGGAATACCAGATGCTTGCTTGCTCACTTCAGAACTTGCTTTTGTAAACAATGGAAATCTACCCCTAGGTGGAGACATGCACCTGTGTCTTCCCTAAGGGTTAATCCAGTGAGACAGATCAGGAAACTGACCAGGGTACCACCTATGTATGTCAAGTCAGTTTCACATTCATATAATATATTTTTTCATTCTCATAGCTCCCCCATCCCTCACCCCTGTGCTGTCTCCATGCAGGTTGATTAACTTGTCAGCTCTTTTGAGTTAAGCCTCAGAAAAATATATTAATTTTTTTCTTTTCAATCTTTTTCTTTCAAACACAGTGAAGAGCCTAGGTATGCTTTTAGACTCCCTAATACCTAACACTTTGGACATTCTCTCTCTGTCTCTGTCTCTGTCTCTGTCTCTCTCCCTCTGTCTCTCTGTCTCCCTCTCTCTCTCTCCCTCTGTCTCTGTCTCTCTCTGTCTCTGTCTGTCTCTGTCTCTCTCTCTCTCTCTCTCTCTCTCTCTCTCTCTCTGTCTGTCTGTCTGTCTGTCTCTCTTTCTCTTTAAAGCTCAGTTTCCTGCCATGTGGTTGCCTTTCATCAAGTAGCCAACTTTTGTGACAATTTACCTTCTCCAATCTCTCCATGATGCTTTGAAATTTAGTTTGACTGCCATGACATTTTCCTTTTCAAGGCCTATAAACTATCCACAAAGTTCCATTTCAGTATCTTCTGTATCTGGGAACTTTCTTTTATGTTTATTCTTAAGTTCCTTTATTTATAATACCAGGAACCCTAAGAAAAGACCCTTATTTGCTGGGTACTATATGATGGATCTTATAGAAGAACGCAACATTTTTGACATTTCTTTCTGCCATTTGAGAAAATGAACCTGCCTCTGTTTGCAGGCTTAATCAGGATCACTTTGCATTACTATCCTGAGAAAGTTCTACTCTGTTCTTAATCTAGGTGAATTTCAATGATAAATGTTGCCCAACCTTATAGAATTTTGGACATGTTGAATTAAGCCAAATATTTTTTATTTTCAATGAATTTGAATAGGTTACTTACAATCTAAAAAAAATTTTGTCTTTTGAAAAGTCATCAAATTTAGATATTTTTAAAAAGGTGTCTGAAATGTTTATCAGAAGTAGCCTTGTATACTTTCCAGTGTTGCTAAAAGCATCTTATATTTTTCTAAGTACATGTCAATGAATTATAAAGATGCTAGGTTGTAATTTTCCAGTGTGGTATGTGTTTCCTGGTGTTGTGCATATACTGGAAACTGGTGCTCACACATTTTCATTCACATGCAATAAAGCAAACAATTACTAAACTTATCTGTAAATACTTTGTCCGCAGCTTGGGCAATAATAACCCCGAAAATAATGTTTCTATGGGAAATGAGTACTTAGCTAAAGCACAAACATGTTAGAGAAATTTTTTTTATAATTATTTATTATACAAAACTTATTTAAAATTTCATTTTTCAGAAATTCAAATAAAAATTTAAGAACTTGCTTTATATCTTCATTTTTTTCCACTCAGAATCACACGATAAAGGTGTCACAATAATTCTTCCAGAGATGGGAAACAATAATCCTTATTGCAGCTAAGGAAGAAGGCAAAGCTGTAATCATGAAGAAAGTTTCCCCAACCTCAGAGATTTTTTTTTCTCCTGCATTTGTTTTCTCTTCATCTTTAATCATTTGGTCTTATATTTATGCTGTCTGTCTCAGAAGTATAGAAATGCTTTATGGTATTTTCACAAAAAGGCAATTAAAATTATAGCAATTATAAACAAACAATAGCTTTTCTATCACATGATGGTTCTTCAGGTTTCTTCACACATATGTGATTAATTTCTATGGTGTTGACTCTGTGTTTGTAACATTCTTTGGTCATCTGGAGAATGCTTTTTAAACTGGCCTGAGCTTCACAAAATATATCCACATTCCTCCACTTTCTTCAGCACAAGATTGATATGTGATGTAAGATTAGACTGCTAGGAAGTTGTGCTTTAGTAGTTTCCCAGGCTATTACAAAATGAATCCACAAGTAAGGAAGCATCCCAATTAAATTTGAATACATAAAATTCTTTTTTATTGGATATTTTATTTACTTACATTTTAGATGTCATCCACTTTCCCCATTTCCCCTTCCTAGAAACCCCTTATTGCATCTCCTTTCCCCCTTTTTGCTTTTATACCATTTTAATTACATGCAAGTGTTAAGGTCAGTTTTAGGTTGAGGAACTAGCAATACAATAGATGCAAACAGTCAAGGAACAAGAAAGACAATAAACATAATTAGTCAAAGAATAAGCAAGGCAATAAAGAAAGTTCCATGAACACTCTTATGATCACTGTTTCTAAGAGCTTATTAGGATGACCAAAATATTGGAACCAACTTCCCTGTTCTAATCCAAAGTCATTTTCATGCCTGAAGCCTACTTCCTTGTTCTAGCATAAGATTTAGATTCCTGCCTGAAATTACTTCTTTGTTCTAGCCTAAGATTTAGATTCCTGCCTCAAATTACTTCTTTGTTCTAGCCTAATGTCACTTTTATTCCTGCCCACTGTGTTATCTTTAACAACATCAAAAAGTTGGCAGCCAAAGCACATGGACTGAAACTAAAAATGGCCCCCAAACAGAGTTATCAAATTAACAGTCTAGCAAGCCAAGGACGGTTAGGATTATGCACAGAGCCTTACCAACCTTAGACAGGAGTGCATTGCTTTTGATAATGAATATTCCATGACAGGTAAAAAAGGCATTCTTGTCAGAACGACTTAAGACAAACTCAGTCTTTTTTACAATATAAAAAAAGAGGAAGAGGCAGAGAGCTTTTGTGACTGCTCAGCAAGAATCTGACATGGGCCAAGGACAAGGAAATGGACTGCTTGGCAGGAATGACTTTGGCCAAGGAAAAGGAAGTGGGCTTGAGTCAGCAATCTGAGATTAGTCTAGAACAAAATTCTCAATCAACCCCATGTTACCATATCAAGGAAAAGCTTCTGGATCCTTCCCACCCTTTCAAAGCAGTTGCTAACACAGGCCAACATTTCCCACTTGACAATCAGTTTTTCTTGGCTTCTGCAAAATTATACTCCACTCATATGCTTTTTATATCAACAGCAACCTCTGATTTCCTTTGATAGAGTTTCATTTTCAGCAGGATTTCTGAATATTATGCTCTGAGGCTCAACGTTGAAATCAAGTTTTGTTTCAGAATAAATTTAATCCCTTGGAAATCTCTTTTAGTTCATTGGATCTAAACACTGCTCACATATACAAACATCTCCTTCTTCTGTTGTTAACACTGATCCCCACTTGGCTGAAGATTTATAAGTCAAATTGCTTATTTGATAGTTTACTTGAATATCTGTGAAGGCAACAGAACAAATCCAACATATCCTGGAATTAGCACAATTTAAAACAACTTTCTATTAATTTTCTTCATTTCAGCAAATGATGTTTATATTCAATGAGTAACTAAACCTAATGGTCAGAAATGTTTATAATTCTGTTTCCCTTATGGCCTTTCTATCCACCCTATTGTTCAAAGCTTTTTGTTTCTGTCTTACTACACATCCAACTAACATGTGGCATTCTCTCACTATTGTTCATTAAAATTCTTTTGACTGTGAGGTATTCTTCTAGATGAATTCCTTAGTTAAATACTATAAAACTTAATTTTACATATTATTATAAAACATTAAGAAAATTTTATAAAGCTATAAAACAGCTAGTTTGGGTTTATTTTGCAAGACACATTTAGAGATCACTTTTATGTATATCTAGTAAATTAGATAGAATAGATACACTATCCATGAGGATAGGGACAAGGAAGGCACAAATAAACAAGGGAAACTGTACTTTTCTCATTCCTCACTTCATGTCTTATCCACCTGTAACTTCATTAGTAAGCTCACGGGTTGCTTGACTTTCTGCCTTAACCTGAGAGTTATGTCTCAGCTTTATTTATTTATTCATTCATTTATTTATTTATCACTGAAACTTTCAGACTTGGAC
Organism: Arvicanthis niloticus; assembly: GCF_011762505.2. Lineage (NCBI taxonomy): Eukaryota > Metazoa > Chordata > Mammalia > Rodentia > Muridae > Arvicanthis > Arvicanthis niloticus. Next base: position 31,816,256 of record NC_047659.1, on the reverse strand, counting down.
TGATTGACACTATTTGTATCTCTGAGTTAGTAGCTTATACTCTGCCATGGGGATTTCTCAGCCACCGTATTTATAGGAGGCAATCAATAATAAATCCCCTATCACATATCTACATGTATATCTCATTGGTTATAACCTTGGCTAATAACTACTTTGTTCTTTTTATAGTGATACCATAGTATTTTTTGAGAAATAATTTGGTTAATATACTTTCAAAATTCCTTCAAAATGTTTATGTTACATAGGATAAATGCAAACTCTGTAGAATATCCTAGGTGACCTTGGTTGATGAGTCTCTTTCTGTTTTTTTGCCCTAGTATTAATCCTACTGGTGTAAATGATTCCTGTTGTTTAACCTACCATGTCTATGACACTCTGTTATGATAACATATATAAATGAATACAGCTTTTTTTTCTTTTCTTCAAAAATGTCAAGCATATTCCTATCTCATGATTTGAACACTCTAAAAGGGATACATTGCTGCAAATGTTATCATTTAAGAAAAGCCTTCCTGAACTATTTGGCCATAGCAGCCATCTTCTTCCAGTAGATTTTAATCTTATGTTATTTTCTATGCATTAAATGAATGCCTTTTATATCTTAACTATTTCCTTCTCACTCCTCAGGTATTCATGTACCTACCACACTTAAACTCTGTGAAAACTAGACAGTATCTGGCCTGCTAACTATGGTATTTCTAACAGAATGCCTGGCATACAGTCATGGTTTATAAATGCATATTGATGTAGAAACATCTGGGGTGCACAATGAAAAGTCAGCTATCCTCTCTCCCTGTGTTTATGAAAGATTCCTGAGATTTAAGAGAAAGACATGAAGTTGACATAGTATTGACCATCAGGCAATGCGGAAAATAAGGTATCTGTTTGTCCTTACTTGTTAAAGCGGTGGTGCTAATAAAATAGAAGAGTTATGTGACTATCATTTATTTATATTTTAAGAATAATCTGGGCATTTAATTTGTTTCACTTCAATTGAGAAAATTAAAATCCCTAAGTCTAAATATTACTCAAGCCTACATGTCAATGAGAAGGATTTTCTCAGCCTTTCTAAATTGTATACTCAAAGTGCCATGATGTCCTCCCCAAAGTTCTTTCTGATTCACCTAGATATTTCAGATCAGTTAAAATAAATTGTATCTCAGGTATTTAAAGATCTCCAAAGAAATTTTATACCTTAAATTAAGTACAATCCTCAAGATAATGAACTTAATGGACTCATAGTCTACAATAGGTGCTTTACAATTCTAGAAGATAAGCCAATATAACTCATAGCTTGTGGCATAAAGCAAAACTTGACTGCAAAAGGTTGAAGTTAATGGTGATTTAATATCAACTTCTTGTACCTGAGACTCTCTTAGCACAGACAATTTGTAGGGTGTTAAATTGAGGAAGGAATGAAAGAAATCTACAATTACTGAGGACTGTCTGCTACAGGGCCTGTTCAAAAGACAACACCATCAGGCAGATGTTAAATCCATTTTAGTAATAAAAAAACTGAGGCACATACAAGTCAAATAAAGTATGTGATTTAATAACAATACAGTGGTAAGAAACAGAATTCAATTTGATAATTTTTTTTTTTGTAAGCTAGCATTTTCTTAATCTGTATTTCAGGATAACGTTATCTAACTTTTTTCCTTCTGACATGACAATATGTCTGGTGGTTAAAAGTTTAGTTTTAGGAAAGTGGTGGTTGTAGATTCTCCACCAAGTTTCATGAATTCACTAGCCTTGGTTTACTGACTAATTGTCCAGTCCTGAAATTGATTTCCTTCATGGTTACCACCAAGATGTATGTACCACTACTGCACCTTAGGACTATTGTGGTATGCTGATCATTGTTTTGATTTATAGGCATTATAACTGAGTAAGTTTGTTGATTGCTTCTTTCTTTTTTTGTTTTTTTTTTTTTTTTTTTTTTTTTTTTTTTTTTTTTTCGAGACAGGGTTTCTCTGTGTAGTCCTGGCTGTCCTGGAACTCACTCTGTAGAGCAGGCTGGCCTCGAACTCAGAAATCCGCCTGCCTCTGCCTCCCAAGTGCTGGGATTAAAGGCGTGCGCCACCACCGCCCGGCTGATTGCTTCTTTCCATTGGAATTTTGCATGCAACTTTCTGATATCATCAAAGCTCAATAATTGTCCTTCTATACACTGATAAGTATAATTCTCACCCCTCATTAAAGTAATTTCTCTATTCAACAGATGGAAGAAAACCTTACAGAAAAAATGTAACAATTAATCAAAATGGTGAATTGTGGAGCCCAGTTGTAAGGGATACATGTTCTGTATCTAAAGTTCAGGAAACATATGAAAGATG